>NW_013952595.1:330451-340285 GCF_001266775.1 Austrofundulus limnaeus
ATCATCATCATCATCATCATCATCATATTGATGACCTGACAGAGGTCTGCAGATGTTAGATGTACCAGACTTAAGGTACAGGAAGTGAAAAGATGATCCATGTTCTGGATTTGGTGGCTACATTCACAGACTACATTCCTAACCCTGGTACTTACCCACTTCAGGGCACACCATTCAGTTCTCTGTAGTCTGCTTCTTCAGTTTTTCCTGGGGTTTTGGGGACAGTTACGTGCTCTATGGCTGTTTGTTCCAAACCTTTCCGTTGGTTTATTTTGCATTTCCTGGATGTTAAGTTTATTGGTAGACATGTGTTTATTAAAAAACTGGGTTTTATTCATACCATGGCCACTGCCACGTATGGGTAGGTGTGTAGGCAAGACTTTTATATTGATGGTACAGCATATCTGCAGACTCCACACTCCAAATGTAGATGATGGAAGACACTGGAGTCATTTTAACCATCATTTTATGATGTTGTATTGTTTAAGTATGGTATGGCATTCTGTTTTAAAGGGTACATATGCAAAATCCACTATATGCAATATTCCCTATAAAGTCAACTACTAATGGTTCACCTTTGGTATCCTCTGTTCTCGTACCCACTGAGGCCTCCTGTCAAGTAGAGGGGGCTGTCGGGAGCCAGACGAGGATTCATCCTTTGGGACAGGTGGAAGATCTTAGGAGGAGGAAACGCCTCCCACTCTCCTTCCTCCGTCTCCAGCCAGCAGTCACTRCGGCGGCTCGCTCTCTTATCTCTGCGTCTGACAGTAACAGAGTTTTATCAGGTTACTCCAGTTTGAGAACATCCAAAAGGCATTCCGCCTCGGTTTCCTGTCCCACCTGCTTCGGCCGTCTTTTTTGGCATGGTCGCGACCAGATCGCTCCTGCAGGCAGCAAACGAGGAAAGACAAGGACATGGCGAAAATGACGATTCCACTCACAACTGAAGCCAACACAGCCACTCTCAGCCCACGGTCCTCTGGTCTGGGAATCGCTGAGGGAAAAACAACGGCTGGTCATGTTGATAGATCATTGAGTTGTTCCTCATTTTAATTTCTGTCCCTTTTTCTTAAGATATTAGTAATGTATGACACATTTGCATGGACACRAGGTAAGTTGGGTTTAAATCAACCATGAGGGAAAAATATTTTACCTTCACAAACAGGCAGGTRGTTGCTCCACTGTGCCTTGCCTCTTCTGACGTCACAGTAGATTTTGTCRCTGCCGACCAGCTGGTACCCCTCTCTGCACCAGAAGGCCAACACGCTGCCAATGGACACGCCCGTCCCACTCTCCACGTAGAAGGAACCCCGGCGAGGTGGCAGGGCAGGAACACAGGACAGACCTGATCAGAGGAGACACAGCAGATGAGATCAACAAAAAACCTTGGCAATAAGAACTGAAGTCAAATTGAACAGTATAAAAAACTAATTGGTGAAGTATTTTTTTTTTTACTTAAGGTAAATGGAACTGAGGTGTTGTTAAATATATAGGCATACGGGGGCACAGCACAGTGCAACACGTCACTTTAGAACAGCCCCATTCCCTCTAAGCACCCCAGTAATACCTGTTCTTACCCTGTTTATATCCTTGTATCATGTAAGTACGTATGTGTACCTTGTAAACATCTTGAACTAGCCTAGCCCTTTATGTTCCTCTTAAGTACCATTTAAGTTATGTTTAGAATATAAGAGGATTTTATTCACCACAACTCATCGGTGAGTAAAACTCTCTTACTTTTATTTTTAATAACTTTTCAGTATTATGCATTTCACAGTCAGTCGTACACTTATAACTTTTCAGTGTTTAGAGGACGTGATAAACGCTGTTTCTATACAGGAAATATTACATAGAGCTCTGTTTTTGTATGCTAATGGCACTCAGTCAGAGCAATAAAACGTGGAACATGACGTTTATGTTTAGTCAAAGGTAAATGACCCTTTGAGGGCCATCATAATGCTCATGTAGCYCTTAATGAAAATGAGTTTGACACCCCTAATTTACATCCCTCTAATTACCCTATAGGGTATGTACCCTAAATACCCTGTGAATATGTTGTAATTAAGGTAAATACCTGTATCTACCCTGTACCTTATATTTGTTCTGTATATATCCATGTAGGTACCCTGTCATTACTCTGCARGTATCCCCAAAAGTACCTTGTATAGAGCACCATAGGTACTTTATAAGTATCCTATTTGTCAGTATTTTACTTGCTATGTTGACTTWGTTGGGTCTCCTTCCTAAAAGCCTTTGAATAAAAAAAGAGTATCACAATATTAGTTTTTAAAATGTTTCATCCCTGAATGATACCTTTAGATCTTTGGAGACCTACAGTGGAACTACAGCTGTTTGTGYAACATACCAAAATCATCATACAGATTGTTTTTGAGTGATTCTGATGTCATTATGTTCTACAATATGATGCAGGGGATTAATTTTCTTAGCTATGTTCAGAAYTGAAACAACTCCAAGCTGATTTCTTGTTCTGTTAACTTTGTACAGTTGAGTTTACCGAACCAAGTTTTTGTCTTTTTGTTCATTAATTTTAATTGATTTTGTGTAACTTCTATTTTTGTAATTTCTTTTTTATTTTAGTCGTCTTCAAGTGAGGAAATGTTTTAATATGTCTTTCCTTCCTTTACCAACATTTCTCTTGCTACATTCGTGTCAGATGTACAGTRACCTCATGTTGGTTCAGTGTCTGTTATCCAATCTGAAAGGCTGAGATTAGCRTTTACACTGGCAAGTGGGCAGTGACGTATAAACTGAGAAGCAGAAAGAGATATTTTTATCTTCCTCATGCTGGGATACACAGATATGTCAGAGAAATCTCGTGACGCTGCAGCTATTATTAGACTGTGCTGCCGGGATTTAAACTCGCTTCTGTATTAGTTTCATAACAAAAACCTTTTCATACTGATTTAGGTAGAAAATAGTTCTCTCTTCATTTGTACTACTTGATTACAGTATATGCTGTCTTCAGAGGAGCTGATAAGGGTGTTTGATATGCCACAGGTTGACTGATGTTTTYGTCCAAATTTTACAAGTTTAGGTCTGACTGTATTGACAAGCTAACAACTAGTCCAAACGGTTATTTGTTAGCACAAATAGYAGCAGTTATTGTGGTACAGCCTGGGACAAATCCAGAAGGAATGACGTGATATATCTACCAATAAGATCACTATTGATATAGCGTAAAGATTGAAATGGAGTTAGATTGGAGTTGTCTTACAACAAAAAATCCAGYTCAGCAGTGTTAAGATATTGTTTATACCTTTTACACAGAACATAACTTCATATTTGCTTAAAAAACTCTTACTTTATAAGAAAAAAATCTGTCTTACAATTTGACTTATAGGGTTTAATAAATGTAAAACATTTTTGTTCTAAATTGACAGCATATAGATGACAAATGTCCCACTGTCACCATGCTAACAGCTAAATATTAGTATAATGACTTTAGCTCATAAAGTTTGTCAGTTCTGAACCAGAAAATTAAAGTATAAAGTGCTAATAAATTGAAAGATTAATTTGTTTTGGGTGGCRAGTCTTTTATTTTGAAAAATTTCTTTGTATTTTGCGCAGTAATAATGTCTATTGTAAAAAAAAAAACTAACTAAAAGACTGTGCAGCTCATCAGTGTGTTTGCTGACGTTACTTTAGTGAGTAACATCCAGAGTGTGTGTGATGCCGTACAGTGTGTAATCTGTGTGTTTCTGTGGGGGGATGTCATCCCAGTATAAGACCCTGTGAACATACAAGCTGCTCTCTGCTGATTAGGAGCGACAGATGGGAGGATTTCTGGAACAGCAGAGAGAGTGAGGGAGTCGCTCCCGTGATCCTGATGGTATCCCCTCCCTCACACACATCAAAGCACACACACCAGACACGTGCAGCAAGAGTACAGTACCAGCAAACAGGGACAAGCTGGATCCAGTTTTAAAATGGGGGGATACTGAAAGTCATTCTTTCTGTAAAGATACCTTTTCCTGATGCTCTCACAATTTCTGGTGCCTACAGCCTTACTTTATAAGATTGTAATGAYGAATTTTACCAAAATGCTTTTTTTAAACATGAACAAATCCTGACTTTAATTAACATCTGTTCAAGCCATGGGCTGTTCCGCTGATGTAATGTTCGATGTGTCGAGACAAATATGTAACAAACTCATTTAAAGCCTTTTTCAGTGGTTCATTGGCAGTGGCGGCTGGTGGAATTTTCTCCAGGTGGGGCTACAACTCCAAAATAGATGTATCCCAAAAAGCAATCAAACATGTACTAAGTTGTATCACGCCAGTATATTTATTAAACAAATTACAATAATAAACAGCATTACAATGTCATGTAGTGTTTTATTTTTAGTACATAAATTTTGCTCCTGTTACTGAGAAGCAAATTTCTTCATGACTCTGGTTTAATTCAGGGATGTTTTAACCAGATTCTTATAGAGCATGGTCAGTGCAGTGATGTGATGTTGTACCTGAGGAAAGTCTGGATTGTCTTCAGTGTTCAGCTCCTCTCAGATTCAGCTGTGGTCAGAAGAGATGTGATGAGAATCTTCAGCAGAGTCACAGTCTCTGAAGATGCAGATTGATCTCCATGAAGAGCTCCACAGAACCACTGCAGCTCCTGATCTCATAAAAGCCTGTTCAGTGTTTAGCTTGGTCCTGTTCAGCACTGCAGCCTCCATGGTGGTGAAGTGGAGACCTGCAGGAACTTCTGCCTGCAGCTCTGATCAGATGCTTGTGAATGGCTCAAGATGATGTCACAAACCTAAAAAAAATGCACAAGTTTAATTCAGTATGGAGATGGCTACAAGTGAACTTTATAATATTCAATATATAGAAAACAACTGAAGTTATGAAAACACATGTTAATTTATTAACAACAAACTGTTGCACCTCTAAGGTATTATATTATATTATATTATATTATATTATATTATATTATATTATATTATATTATATTTAAAGCTGTGTTAACAATTATAAAACAATATAACTATATTATACTATGATTAAAAGCACAACTATATTATAGCACTACTATGATTAAAAGCATTACAGAAGTATTTTAGCTTTTTTCTTACCTGTTTAAATCCATGCTGATCCTGATGCTTTAAAACCGAGGCAATGAATCAAAACAAACCATTAGCCTCGCTAAAAGCAGTTAGCTTAGCCTGTTGCTAATCCAGTTCTTGGAAAATAATGGAGTGTAAACTCTCCCTCTGTTTTGCTCTGCTGCTTTTCTTGTCCAGCAGATCTGGTCCAAGCTCTTTTACTTTAAGCTTCTCCTGGTGTGTTCTGGTCTAACACACTTTTTTGTTTTAAGAAACTTAGCTAGGTTTTGGAATAGTATGGTATTGGTATGGAAGCCCATTTCCGCCACCCTGTTAAAAATAAAACTTGTATCTCATAATTATGACTTAGCTATCTCATAATTATGACTCAGCTATCTCATTATTATGACTATCTCACGAAAATGGATGGATGGATGGACCAGGGAGGGCTTAGCCCTACTAGCCCACTTACTGTATACCAGCCGTCACTGTTCATAGGTCACTCGCTGTCAAACTATATTTAAAATCCAGACAGACTGATATTAAAATGAAACTGCATGAAATGAAGGGTCATGTAACTGTTTTGATATGATTATAATGGTAGAATCAAATGGATATGACAGTTCAAGTCCACTATTGGTCATATTTCATTAAGGTGCAACCGAAACATCATGAAGACCATAGAACTTTCGACACAGRTCAGARACAAAGTTGTGGAAATATATTCCCACCCCTGGTCATCCCAAAGAGCACAGACAAATCTATTATTAGAAAACAAAATGAAATGGCACCAAACCTGCAACCAGAGATATGGATCTGTSCACAGGACCACCATAAGCTGGACTTATTGAAAGAAAGGTGGGGAAAAGAAAACAAGCAGTACGCCGGTGTCCCTGTCACCAAGGGATTTCAAAGTGAATGTTTGCAGTTTTTGGTACCCTTTTGGTGCAAGACCTTCACGTTTATACGAAGTTAAACTTTATATAAGAAAAGAGGTAGGGTTTTATTTGCTTGGATGAGGCGGAGCAATTTTATCTACCACCAAGTGCAACCGTGGACAACTGGCCACCCCCCAGCTCCACCAGGTACAATGGTGGAGGTGGGCCATAGGCCAGTGGTGGTCTTTCCCATCGTAGATTAATCTTTGGCCACCCAAATCATTTGAGGAAACCATACTTTTAAACAAAATAAGAAATTAGAGTTTCTTATTTTTCTTCCAGTGGGGGCCAGTGGTGATATCTGTAGGGTAACATATATAATAAAACCCTTCAGACAGAATTCCAACAACAGAAGCACCCAATATGAAATAAAGCAAACAGCAGAAAAGCCCCATCCGTGTATTTATGATAGTGACGTTCCCATTTATAAATGTGCTGTTTTATAGATCTGCTGACATTATGTCTTTTTTCAGCACGAAGATGACCGTAAAACAAACCATTACCATAGCTTGCAGAGCCTCTGTCAGTTGTCCATTAATAAGTTCCCCTGCATTCAGGCTTTCAACTATAATTTCAAGYAGAAAAGAGACTTGTTAGCTGAAACCAGGACACAGAAACCAYTTTTCTGTTTGATGGATTTGAATATTCTTTAGTCTATCCACCCTCAACATTTTCACTTCCAGAAGCGAGTGAGAAATTGAATAATCAGCCTTGTTAATCTTGCTCGTCATTATTGCTACTCAGTCTACGCCAAACCACACCCACATACATACACCTTCACTGGCTGCCAATTAGCTCCTGAGTAGTTCCTCTTTTTTCCCCCAGGTAGCTAACCAGTCCCTTAATAAGGCTGGGCTGTGTGCTCCCCAGTAAGTACTGGTTAACTACCCATTAGTACATGATTAGTTCCAAAGTCGTTCCCTAGTAGTTAATGAAATCTTGTGAAACTTATTGTAAGTGCCCTTTGCCTTTTCTCATTCCCCCCTCTGTCTGCTCTTCAGGGTTTTCCTCTAATCGCTTAACCACTCACACTTGTTCGCCATTCTTCAATCAGCTCAGCTGCTTCCTCTGCTCTATGTTCCTTTCCACATTTATATCAGTTCTTCATTGTCTTAGCTCTTGCTATATACGTTTCCCTTTGTTCACCATAGTTTTTCGGTTTTGTCTACATTTTGGGATCAAARCCTCCAGTCTTCCCGATAGGTCATCACTTTAAAAGAGTTGAAAAGTTTGGCTGCCAGAAAGACACTAATTACACTGATCCAGACTGTCCTGGCAACCTGTTGGTACCAAGCAAAYATTCACTCTGTTTTTTACCTAATCACCAGCCCCTCTGGTCCCTGTCAGTGAATCACTGGGAATACTTTCTGATTAAAYACAGATTAGTCTCAGGAACACACACTGACGTTTTACTGTTCTATATAAGTAATCTGAGTTGGTGTGAATTGAAATTCGGACGCGAGTTTTATCTCATTTAACTCTGACGCTTGCTATAGGAATACCCACAATCAAGTGTACTGATCTGTTCAATATGTGTAAATAAATGATTGCATAGTCTTTTATGAATCAACTTGAACTCGTCTGAATGTTCACTTATTGTGTCACTTTTCACTTCGCACAGTCAAGATATTAAAAGTAATGAGAAAATACCTTGGTAAAATTTCCTCATAACCTTGTGTATGAGAGATGTGGGAAAAGCTTAATTCACCTTAAGCTTCCTCCCCTACATACTGGTCATGACCCCAACATGAGTGTTTTTATTAGAATGTTTTCAAACAYACAGATTTATCTTCCAGCTACATGGAAAAGTCTTTCCTCATTTTCTTYATGAAATACCTTTTTCAAACCCGTGCCTCTGAACGCCCCAACCTGCATTGATTGATAATCCGATTGGTCAGAAATGCCTAGACTGTGAGACAGGTGCTCATTCTTAATCAGGGTAAGAGAATGTGTTGTGATATCATTGAGTAATGAAAGGAAACTAAAACTAAAAAAGACAAACATCCAAAAAGTCAAGTCATTTTGAAGATGTCCTTGAAACGAACCACTGCAGTGTWAGGACTTCCTGGATGAAGATCTCGTTAGATACAGGAACCAAAAAGTCTGTCATTCATCAATTTTTGATCGATTTCCCCCTAATAAAACAATTCTTAAAGTTAAAACCAGACTTTTTGAGACACTAAAAGTCGTCGCTCTTGGTTGATAGCATTTCATCATCTTCATCCTCTCCAGCTTTGTCTTCCGTCGCTCCAGCTGCTCTCTTGTGTGATCTGACCTCAAACATCATTCCTCTGTGTCCTCCCCATCAGTAGATCTATTTCTGTTGCAGCTCACTGGTGCGCTGAACCACGACCGATTATCTAATCTCCCGTCTCTGCTTGCGTCGGAACAAACACACAAATTATGAGAGTCCTCCTCAGCCATGCACTGTGGTCCAGTGCAGGTCAAAYGTTTATTCCGTGTTGGGTTTTTTGATAGCTTACCAAAGACTACGTTTTTTTGTCTTGTTCTGAGACAATGACATTAGTGAGAACTTTAGCACACAGAGGCTTAAAGAACCATCATGCTCCATAAACTAACAGCTTTAGTTTGAGCTGACTGAGGATAATCAGTTTGTCATTCAGCTGTACGGCTTACATGAAAGGATTTCCATCATCTTTACCTTTGTCAGCAGGTTCTGATCATGATGGTGCACAATATGAGCCGCAATACAACCTCCATTCAAAAGGTGGTACAACAGACACAAACGATCAAAAAGACAACAAGTCAAACTATGAAGAAAAAACAAAAATGATTGTTTAGATCCAATCATGAAAATTTTTCTTGCAATTTCTAAATGTGAACAATTCAGGAACCAAAATGACAAAACCTTCTATAGACAGGTGGAAAACCAGGGTATTATTACCATTTAACTGAAACCATTCCCCACATACCAGTGGACAGCTACAAACTTGATAGTCAGTGAATTAACCTATCTAGGCTCAAACAGGAACTTTTCACTCAAAAAGAGAAATAAACAATATTCCCCTTGAAGACAATATTACTTTCCTTTGCAACAACTGTGAACAAGTCAGCAAATCTAGAGCAGAACTTACAGTTTCACCCATTCACGCAGCTGTAAGTGCATTTCCGCAGTTGGGGATGGCTGACGGATGGCAATGCAGGTGGTGTTGAAAATGTAGACTCATTAATAAGAAAAATTTCTTCACATAGGTACAATAGATATAATAATTTATARACAAATGAGCATTCAGCTGGGAGTGACTGCACAGAATCTTCTGAAAAAAGCACAATCTCTTTTTGAAAAGCTTCAGCTAAAGAGTGAAACAAGAGGAAAGTCAATGCTAATCTACAGTAGATTTCCTGAGATAGAGATCACTCAGGGTGGTCTGTCATTGGGTTGCAACAGCTGGASACTAGCTGGTGACTCAGAATTCTGATAAAGTTGTTGTTGCAGCCTTACTGAATTTTGAGCGTTTGAGACCAAGAAACCATTAAGTTGTGTGGCCAGTTTGCACTGCTTGCAAAGCTKAATTCTCGGCCACATTATTCAATTTCCCAACTCCACTCACATTATACTTGCTACAGCCCCCGTATTTATGACTTAACGGGGTGCCRTTTGTAAAGCGACTTGTGCTTAAAAATAACATTTAAAAATAACATTTAGCAGACTGCATTATTATTTATTCTATAAAYGCAGTCAACCTTTTATTTTGGTGCTTCTGGTTACAGACATAAATATGTACACATTGGCTAAATATTTAGTTTCAATATTTAGGATTTAGATTTAACATTTGCATTTACCATTTAAGATTATTATTATTATTATTATTA
>NW_013952595.1:341251-342350 GCF_001266775.1 Austrofundulus limnaeus
CTAAATACAAACATAAATGTGACAAAATATACATCAACAAAAAACTACCATTTTACATTCCAATGATTTTACAAAAACTAAATTAAAAAGGGTTTTAGATGGGTTTGAGATGATGCTGGCTACAACTTTCTGACTACACATGCAAGAAAACTGAGATGTTTTGAGACATTTAGAGACTTTCCTGCAAATACTGTTTGCCAACTAGTTTCCAGTAAGTAGTCTCAGCCCAGTAAGATAGGGGGTTATAAACTGGTGAAAGCATTTGTATTGGCGTTAAACAATGGTACTTTTTAAATGTTTCTTTAAATTAGCTTTTTAATGTATGTGCAGCTTTGTTTCAAAAAAAAACAAAAAAGCAACTGCTTTAGTGGGTAACAGTGATGGCTCCTTTTCATATTAGTCTTGTTTCTTAGCCAACTCTCAGCAAAACAAAGTTCAGCATTTAGCCAAAAATGATTAGCATGTAGCAAGCTAATAAAGGATTTGAATGAATGTGTTTATCTTTGGCACATTCCTGGTCCCAATTCTTCAGCAGATTTCCCACTGCTTTACCAGTTTGAGGAGAAGCAGGGCTTATTTTAGACTCTTWCTTGGACTTTGTTCTGCGGCCACTTTTAAGCCGTGGGAAGGTAATAATGAAGTGAGGTTACTGCCAGCAGCTATATTGGATTGACAAGCAGCAGACAGAAGGAAGTCTTTGTCTGAAGGTCACCAAGCCTGCAGAGCTCTGAAGTGACGATGGTGAGAGCTGCTGACATAAATACCCCTGGCTCGATAGGGCTACTTGTGTTTGCCTCTGAAGAAACTCTGCCCACCAGTCAGGCCTGCAGAAATCCCCAACTCATTGTTGTTAAAGTAAAATCACATTCTGTGAATCTATACCTCCTCTCAGCTTTAACTTTAACATAGAAAGCTCTTTTTTTTCTGCCTGTTTTTTTTTTTTCATTCCATAGAGCTGGATTTTATGATCAGAATTTACTGTATGTGTTTTGGACATTTTAAATCAGGTAATGCTGGTACGTTTTTATAGTTTTATTTTCTGCCTCAAAAAATAGACGTGACTTTTACTCTTTTGAAGAATAAATATTTTCCATATTCT
>NW_013952595.1:343500-358731 GCF_001266775.1 Austrofundulus limnaeus
CCCCCACCCCCCGCATTGGTTTTGGTTGGGAACCACTGGTACAGATTTTACTAAAGCAAGTCTCAGACGATTGTTGAGTTTTATAGCAGAAAGTTGATGCATGTTGAATTTTCAGGTAGTCGGTCGCTGCATGGACACCTTTCAAAATTTATACAGACACTTTCTTGTTTTATTTTGTTATCTTGTGTTTCGTTCCCTCAGAACTCAGATCTGSGAATGACGTCACACCCAACTTATCYGTGGTTTAAGTACAAGTCAGAAAACCTGCAGGATTTGCTAATTGTTGTGCTTATTAACCAGACTAACTACAAAATATATGTTGGAGGCCGAGGTTAAGGCTGGTGAGGAAGCTTCAACTTTCTGAATCAAAATACAGACTTTGTTTTTGTTTTTTGTTTGTTTGTTTGTTTGTTTGTTTTTTGGAGGGGTGGGGTATGCTGGCTGATTTTCCCGAATTAGAGTGCATAATCCAAATGATTGGAATCAATATTTTTACTATGTTAAAATGAGATGGAAGGATGGATGCTAGCAGATTACTAGCACCCACTTCTTCCTTTCAGGGTCACGGGGGGTCACTGGTGCCCATATCCAGCATTCACTGATGGACGGGGTCATCCTGGACATCACAGGGACACATGAAGACAAACACCATTTCACTCTCTCATTCACACCTAGGGACAATTTAGAGTTACCAATTAGCCTAGCAGTCATGTTCTTGGTCTATGGAAGGAAATAAGAGTGCCCGGAGAAAACCCACACATGCACTGAGAGAACATGTACTCCACCCAAAAAGACCTCCATGTCTCCAGCTGGGACTCCACCACCTGTGCCACCAATGCAGCCCATTACTAGCATTAGCATAAAAATAGAAAACCTTGAGTGAGAAAAGGCAATTGGCTTTACCGCCTCTACGCCCAGTTTGTAAATCTGTTTTTCTGTGTGTTAGCATGTCAGCAGGATTAGTTGTCCTGGAAATAACCYGGAATAGACAAAGGTAATTGGCTTTGCCTTTAAACTAATCAGATTGAAGACAATGTAAGACTAACTTTTACATTTTAGGCTTTCAGCTGATGATTGTTTAACARACTCAAAGTGGAGAATAAGCTGCTTAGAATAAGGCTTGTATCTAAATCTAAACATTTTTGAAGACATAAGAATCGGATACGTCATTTCTGGAACAGTCGARAACTAGAAGGTGACTCAGTTTGGAAAAAAAAATTAGCTTTGACTTTTTAAAGAAAGAAAAATGAAAAACAGTAAAAACAAATGATTCTGTTGGCCCATCTTAAAGCACGTTGACTTACTGATTGGCCTCGTTTGTGGATTATCACTTACATTAACTCTCACCTACACTGTTGAGGTCAATAGGTTATGCTACTGTGTTAATGTTGCAGCTTAGAGCATCTCTAAAGCTGAAATAACTACTACTTATCAGGATTCTACCAGCTTCTAATCTGGAACACCAGGACACCAAGAGCACTTCTGCAGCCTCTTATTTTGTAATCATCTTAAACGGATATCCAGCAGTTATTTCCAGATTAGTGTGACGTACAGTGTACTGTATAATGAATACACTTGCCAAAAATACCAAAACACAAATACTGCCTCCAACAAATATTTATTAACCTTTATTAAGTGAAGCAAATTACACTAAGATCACAGATCTTATTGCAAGGTCTGAGCCTGAAGACAACCTGACGTTCACGGTTTTGGTCTGTGGGAGGAAACTGGAGGAAACCCACCCAAAGCACAAGGAGAACATGCAAACGCTGCCAAGAAAGACCCCGGGTCTGAACCTGTATGGCAGGCCATTTTAGCATAAAATTGATTTCATCTGACTCTCTGTAATTATATGCAAGATATCTAAAAATGAATTTTTATTAGGAACATCTACATTTTCACTGTCCTGAATGGTAATTTAGGATATCTGCATTTACATTGTGACTAGTCAGAAAAACAATTTAAGATTCTGTACATTAAAAGGAATTTAGATAAGTCAAAATTTAYGTAACCCCCACTGCTGCCACATAACTGTCCAGACTGTTGCCTACAGAATTTTGGGCGGCTGCAATAACAGACAATAAATTATATGTGTTTCTTAATTCACATCGAGCTGCAGCTAAAATTTGTGTTAAAGACATGAGAATTTGAGCTGGACTCTACAGACCACTGAATAGCAAACTAAGCTAATGCTAGTAGCTTCGTAAGGCTAAAACACCTTAGAAAATTTCCGCCAAAATGTAAATTTGACTAGACAATTTTGTCTCTTCTGATGCTGCATAGATATCTTTATTCTGTTCAGGTCATATTTTTCAAACTGTTTTGTTTAATCTATTTTCTATGATGTTTTGAGAACTATTACGTTACGAAACTGTGACAGAACTGCAAAATAATGTCTGGACTGACCAACTACATTTTGGTGGTCTTCATTCTCCTCTGGCTCCAACAAGTAAGGCTGGATGGACAAGTCTTCCCTTGTTGTCAATGTTTTAATTAATTTGTAAATCAAGTTTCTGTGCTGCTATATAGCCATAAACTCCTCTATCAAACTAGATTGCTGGAGCTGAATAGGAAGCTGAGGTTTGTGTGTGTCTGAAGTGCCTTGTTTAGATCTAAAGAGACAGTCTCAAAATGAGTTGATCTAAGACACACCTCAGAAAAGGGGTGAAAGAAGGGCTTGTGGGGTTACAATAAGGAGAAATTCAGACCAAAGCATTGCAATTCCACTTTATATGGACACTACTAAATGAAAGATTTAAATGTGAAAAAGAAGGATTTAAAGCATGATATGTCTACTTTAAGATATCTTGAATTGGAGCCACCATACAGCTTAATGGTAAATCTGACAACATTTATAMTAGTCAGAATGTAATTATTAGAGATTCCTTAATTAACTAATATGACTAGTCACAAACCAATTTCAGATATCTGGAATGTAAGTGTGGTGAAGTCAGTTTTATGTTAAAATGGCCAGCCATATTCCATCTGAGCTGCTGTAATCCTCTTCCCTGCCTGTTTTCAGTGAAAATGTGAAGGAGCAGCAATTGTCTCTGTGGTTAAGAAGAAAAAAATAAAGATATTACAGAGTGTCAAGAAAAAAGTAGGAATTGCTCTTTACACTCAATTTTTGTTTGTTGTAAGGAGCCGTTGTGAACGTCACATCTCTATGTGGTACCGCAGGTCTGCATGTTTGTTTTGGCAGAAGTTTTAAGCTGAATGCCCTTCCTGACACAACATTAAACCATTTATCTGGGCTTGGGACAGACATCAGATGTGCACAAGTCAGAATTATTTCATGCACAATGAATATTCAATGTTGATTCTGCAATTCAGCCCTAAAGCAAAAATTAAATAGGCCTAAAATATGGTGTAAAAAAGACTGAAGTGCAGCTTTTGTTAGTGAAGTGAAAACATATTCATACTCTCTCTCTCTTGTTCACACACACACACACATGCACACACATATGTTAATCACACCTTCAGGATTTTAAATGTCTGTCACAGAAAAGCTCAGATCTGGTGTAATTCATGCTTGCAGCTCCATGTGGCAAGCCAGCTGATCTCCTCCTGTGTGCGTGGTTTTTGTGTTGTTCGAGTATAAACTGCTTACCCTGGCTTGGTTAGACACAGAACTGCCATAATAAAATAAGCAACTGTATTTACTCTGTAAACCCTTAAGAAGATTGGTGCAGTTTGGGCCAAGCTCGTGCATTTCTTCCATGTTTATATGTGAGAGTTATGTGTGTATCAGACACGTGAGGGTTGCATTTTTTTTCTCCTCCATCTGCTCCAGGCTGTTCATGCAAACACGTGATGATGTGGACACTGAGAAGGGGGATAAGAGGAACACAGGAGAAGATGGTGTTAACAGAAGAAGAGACAGTGGGGATAAACCTGGGATAACACAAAAAAATAGAAGCAAGTAAAAATGAGAGAGACATACACATTGACAGAGAGGGAAAAACAGAATGAGAGAGATGTGTACAGGGGAACATTGGTACGGGAGAACATCGGTACTGGAGAACATGGGTACTGGAGAACATGGGTACTGGAGAGCATCGATACTGGAGAACATAGGTACTGGAGAACATCGGTACTTGATAACATAGATATTGGAGAATATTGGTACTGGAGAGCACAGGTACTGGGAAACATAGGTACTGGAGAACATAGGTACTGGATAATATAGGTACTGGGAAACATAGGTACCGGAGAACATAGGTACTGGATAATATAGGTACTGGGAAATATAGGTACCGGAGAACACAGGTACTGAATAATATAGGTACTGGGAAACATASGTACTGGAGAACACAGGTACTGGAGAATATAGGTACTGGGAAACATAGGTATTGGATAACACAGGTACAGGGGAAGATAGGTACTATAGGGAAGATAGGTACTATGGAACACAGGTGGGGAAGATTGGTACTAGGGAAGATAGGTACTATGGAACACAGGTGGGGAAGATTGGTACTAGGGAAGATAGGTACTATGGAACACAGGCACTGGAGAATATAGGTACTGGGAAACATAGGTACTGGAGAGCACAGKTAATGGGGAACACAGGTWCTAAGGTACTGGGGAAGATAGATACTATGGAAGATAGGTACAGGAGAACAGAGGTACTGGGGAACACAGGTTCTAAGGTACTAGGGAACACAGGTACTGGAGAATATAGATACTGGGAAACATAGGTACTAGAGAACACAGGTACTGGGGAAGATAGGTACTGAAGAATATAGGTACTGGGAAACATAGGTACTGGATAACACAGGTACTGGGGAARATAGGTACTATAGGGAAGATACAGTAGGTAATGTGGAACACAGGTACTGGAGAATAGAGGTAGTAGGGAACACAGGTACTGGAGAATACAGGTACTGGGAAACATAGGTACTGGAGAACAGAGGTACTGGGGAACACAGGTTCTAAGGTACTAGGGAAGATATATACTATGGAAGATAGGTACTAGGGAACACAGGTACTGGAGAATATAGGTACTGGGAAACATATGTACTAGAGAACACAGGCACTGGGGAATATAGGTACTGGGAAACATATGTACAAGAGAACACAGATACTGGAGAACAGTTACTGGGGGAGATAGGTACTAGGGAACACAGGTACTGGTGAATAGAAGTACTGGCGAACACAGTTACTGGAGAATATAGGTACTGGGAAACATAGGTACAGAAGAACACAGGTACTGGGGAATATAGGTTCTAGAGCAGGGGTTCCCAAACTTTTTATCTTCTGACCCACAAAATATTCATAACAAAAACTTGTGACCCCAAATATTAATGATCTGAGTAAACAAACTTTCATAATAACCCTTAAAACAATGGCTACACAAATATAAATATGTATTTATACTTATTTTGTGTTTTTGTAATAAGTATAGGGAAAACATTACATCACCAATTATTTTAGTACCCTTTAAATTGATTTCTGAAGTGCAGTGGTTCCCAAACTTTTCAGCTTTTGACCCACAGAATAACAGTAGCAGAGACCTGTGCCCACAACTATTGTTGGATGATATTGTATCAGGTTAACTAAACATGGGCATAGTAACAATATTTATTATTCTACATTTATACATTTTAGGTAACTAAGGCAAAAATGTAATTAATTGAGAAAATCTTTTCAGGACCTCACCTTGATGTTTCAGGACCCCACTTTGGGTCCCGACCCCAACTTTGGGAACCACTGTTCTAGAGAACATAGGTACTGGGGAATAGGGTTGCATAACATATCAAAAATGTATTGTGTTAACAGCCTGTGCAGTAAGCAGAGGTCTATACAGTACTTGAAAAAAATAACTAAGTAAAAATAAAATTACATAGACAGAAAATGACTTTGGTAAAAACAAATTTCACTGATGAGAAAACTACTCAGGTGAAAGTCACAAAACTGTTCACAGAAAATGGGAAGGTAAAAGTAAAAGTACTTTTACACACTCTTTAAGAAATAAACTGTTGAATTTACTGAACCAAACTGGTTTCACTAAGTCAGTTTAAGTAAATTGAGCTATATATGTACTGTATATTCGGCTTAGTGGAGCCAGTTGACATGACTTTGTTGAGTAAATTCAACACTTTTTTTTATAGCTCATAAACAACTTCTTTCACAATGAGTTCCAACATATTTTATTTGTAATGAGTAACTAGATGTTACAATTTAAAGTAAAGACGTAAAAGTATCATTTTTAGCTTTAAAATGTTACGAAATAAAAGTAAAAGTAGCTATTTAAAAAATCATTGGTAAAATTACAAATCCTCAAAAAAAAAAAAAACTACTTAAGTACTGTAATAAAGTAAATGTACTTTTCTACTATAAACCTCTGGCAGTAAGCATAGTGCTTAAACTTCAATAAAGGGTTAGCCTAATGTTTGCATTTGCTGTATGACAATCACATTGAATCTTGCTGTATTTTACTAATCAAATAGAGTCCTTCACAATTGGACAAGTGGAAGGATCTCTATACAGTATTAGATGCCTCACGTAGACACGGGTGGACAGCAAACAACTGAGCAAGCTTAGAGAGTGTTCGATGTGGCTGAGAGCAAGATAAGTGAGGAAAATGCTAGCAACAAGGAACTCGAGGTTATAAAACAGCACGTCGCTTATTTGGACATATTTTGGTTTTAATAGAAACTACGTTATTCAAAAACAGGTAGCAACACATACAGAAAACTAGTGGCCACCACAAAAGAAAACACAACTAATCTCCATTGTCACCGTCAACACAACCATGAAGACCTTTATGAAAGATTCATAAAAGCTCTGCTAGCAAAACCAAAGCTGCAAATGTTAGCACAAGTAAGAGCGGAGCCGATGTCTGTGTACCAGAGTTTTGAATGTAGAACATCTCCTTATGAGAAAACATTGAAGTGGTACAAAGAAATAACTGAGGTCATTGCACAATTTTTGGCTAAGGATATGATGACCACTAATAGAGTGAGCTGAGAGGGCTTTACCAGTCTAATAAACAAATTAGAGCAGAGATACCACATGAAATCATAAACACTTGGTCAGTGGAGAAAATATCACATCTTTATCACAATATTAAGCACTTGTTATCCCACATCTCAGGTTTTCTTTATACCGTGCAGCCCTACTGGGGACATAAATACGGAGAAGCACTGGAGAACATTGAAACAAGGGAACATAAGGTATGGACCTGAAGAATAATGGAGCTCATGCTCCAGTAGAAGTGAAGTCATGCAAGGGATGCACAGCTTTCTCTTCTGCCTGAACAGCTCCAGTGTAGACACAATGAATGGTTTTTAAGCRTTACACCTGAAGCACAACATCACGAACAAAGACACAAAGGAGACACAAAACATTTTTTTAACCCCTGATCTGCCCCATAATGTCAAGATCTGTATCTTGGTTTTATTTGGTACTCTTATTCTTTTTGGGTCATTAGGTTTATTATTTGTGTTTTTTTTTTTATTCTTGTTTAGTTATGTTGCTTAAACTGCTTCACAGTGCAGAAGTTAAAAGGGACAGTAAGGTTTTAAGATTAAACATAAAAAGGCTCTGGTCAGTGATGGAGTGCAAGTTGTGAGAAAGCTGGTTCCACAGTTTGGATGCAGCCATCCCCAATGTTTGTATTTGGACCTTGATACAAACCGTAAAGATGCATCAGCTCATACTCACGGAAACTAAACAAGATGTGGCAAGACCATTAACAGCTTTAAAAGTTAACGATAAAAGCTTATAGTAAATCAATTCTAAAGTGTGCTGGAAGCCTATGGAGAGAGAAAAAGAAGGGTGACTGTGTTAAGTCAGGAGGTGGAGGCTAACTTCCACCATATTGAGAATACAGTCAGCCTGTCATGCTCATTTATACCTGTTCTCTATTTCTCCAGTCACAGCTGCAGCCACTTTGCCCATCAATCTATATAATCTTTCAGTTTCACTTCATTCACTAGTCAAACTTTGGTGGCTCTCTTGTCATGTTCAGTTTTTCCTGTCTTTTTATGTATTTCTGATCTGATCTTCAGTTTTTGTAAGTCTTTTTGTTTCTGCCACATTATAAAGTTAATTTTATTTTGGAGCTCCTCAAGTCAGTTGGTATTTCTGGGTAGTGGTAAAAATGCAGCTATGATGGTGCTCATCAGACACTCATTTCGTATTTCCTGCATTTAAGAAACACTCAGCACTGTGTCATCATGACACGAATAAAAGAAACAAAGTGGAAGTTTTAAAGCAACCAGCTTCAATGAGCAAATAAAAGCAAACAAACTTTCAGAGCTGTAAATGTAAGKTTAGTTAAATGGATTTGTTTTAGAAGCCTTTTTTCAGTGTTGATAAAAGAGGACCAGCGTTCACAACCAGGCTCAATGTCATCTTCAGGACGAGGTCAGGTTGGGTCTAATGCATTTATTGTTCTAAAAGTCATGTTTTAAACTTGTTTCTGCAAAAATATGTAGTAGATGGTAAATGTGTTGATTGTGGAAATGTGAATAAAAATACCCAAATTACTGGAAATTTTACATTTTTTTCAGAATATGCAATAAAATAAAACAACATCCGACTACATATTTTCAGTTTTTATGTGTAAACGAAAACTTAAAGAAGTGGTTCCCAAGATGTTGGAAATCACTGACCAATATTAAAAAAATTATGAGTAAAAAAAAAACAAATCAAACTTTGTCCAGAGTAGCATTTAATGTTTACACAAGAAAATTTCAGCTGAAATGAAACGCCGTGAGTTTAGGAAACATCAGTGAGTTTTTGGTGGGAGGACCAACCTGTATAGTTGTTGGTGATGATCTGAGTTTGCATCTCTGCCAGAGCCTCCGTTGGCTCCTCCGTTGGTGCTTCTGTTGGGTTCTGGGCTTCAGTCTGCAGGTCTGGCTGCAGCGGTACCGTGGTGTTGGCCCAGTTCTCCGGCATCGTGGTGACCTGTGGGTCCTCAGGGCTCAGAGTGGAACCCCTCACTGTGACCAGAGAACAGAGCAGAGGGCACAGCAGCATCCAGAGGTGGGYGCCACTTGATCCTTCCTTCAGAGGCATGGTGTCGGGTGGAAAAGCTCTGCAAGGAGAGAAGGAACTCAGTGCCTCATGGTCGGGAAAAAAGTGTTCGTTTGCTCGTTTTTTACTGTCCTGTGTTCTTGTCTGTACTTTTCCTCATGCTCTTTGTGAAGGGTTAGTAAGCTCCGTCTGTGTTTGCCCTCATGATATGGTCCTGCTGAGCTGGAGTGAGAAGTGTGAGTTCACTTCTTTGTGTTTGAGATAGRTCCAGCTGTAATCTGTCTGCTCTCTGCTCACTTGCTGTTATTTTCTCCCCTGCCTCCTCCTCCTCCTCTTCGTCACTAAGCTCACTCATTTGCTTCGCTGCTTACTCTCCCTCACTGATCTCCAACTGGGCTCACTGAGCTCTTGCATAACAGTAGCTCGTTTGCTGAGCTGTAACTCATGCAACCTTAAGTCCCGATATTCCTGGCTGCTCCTTTTTTCTTGTTCTCTCTTGCAGAACTCTTTTGTACAGGACATAACGTATTTGCGACTTTTTGCACAAGTCCAACATTTTTGCAACACAAGACCGAGGTCCAGTGTTTCATGCAAGGAAATTAGGAACTCTTAAACATTTAAGGACATTTTGTAAACTTTCTCTGGAATGACAATTGCAGTTTTTCACTAGGAGTTGCAACTCATAATGCTTTAACGTTCTTTTCACAATTAACGAAGGTACCTCAGCGCCACACTCATATGTCAGCTACAAATTCCCTTGTCAATCCTAATCCTTGACAGACTCCCATAATAACACCATGGCTCTGCCCCTGTATGACCCACTGAAATCTCAGGATGCAGCAACACAATGCTATCGCCATATTTGAGTGTGATACGGTTGTCACCTGGACATGAGGCCGGTGTGACCAGTCCGTCTTGACAGCAGTGGGACACCAGTGACCAGCAGATCCCACGTCACATCACATGACAGGCTGCCACCAGGATAATAAACCTTATCCACCCAATCAACCCACCTTATGTCACACTTTATTATGGTTTATCAAGCTTTTCTGTCACTCACCATCAGGTTATCATATGTCAGTTCTATACCGCTCTGTTATGGTCTGATACACTCTGTTGCACTCACACTATCATGCTCAGTCACTATTTTTCATTCTCTGTCTATGCTCTATAATGCTTTATCGCACTTTTTTTTATCACCCCATCACACCTAATCAAATCTATCACGCTCTGTTATGTGCTATTACATTTTATTACACAATAATCCTTTACATCACAACTCTTCCATCTGACCTAATTATGGTCTATCATTATATATAATAGAATTTAGTACTCTGTTACACTGTATCATACTTTATCACACAATCATTCTCCATCAAATTTTATCGCACTTTATCACACTATGTCACACTATAACTCTGTCATTCTCTATCACACTTTATCACCATTTCTCACACTTTATCATACTGTCACTTTCAGTCATTCTCCATCACACTTTATTACACTTCATCATACTATCACTCTGTCATCCCCTATCACACTTTATGACACTTTATCACACTATATCACACTATCACTCTCAGTCATTCTCTATCACACATTATCACACTTTATCATACTATGACTCTCAGCCATTCTCTATCACCCTTTATTACACTTTATCACATTTTATCACACTATCACTCTCAGTCATTCTCTATTACACTTTATAACACATTATCACACTATATTACATTATCACTCTCAGTCATTCTCTATCACACTTTATTACACATTATCACACTATATCATACTGTCACTCTGAGTCATTCTCCATCACACTTTATTACACTGTATCACACAACCACCAACAGTTATTTTCTATCACACTTTATTGCGCTACATCACACTTTATCACACTATCACTCTCAGTCACAGTCTATCATGTTCTATTAAATTGTCACTGTCTCACATTTTCACACCCAGTCATGTTTTATTATGATCTATCACTCTTAGTCACACCAAGTTAGTTTGTTGCACTTTACCACACTGTCATGCTTTGYCACTATGCAGTTTTACCTATCAGTGCCTGTAGCTGACCAAACCTTGTTCTGAACTATAAAATTAAAATAGTCTTGATTTAAAAAACAGTTCATTGTGTTATGAAAAATAATTTTAATGGCATGTATTTAACATTTAATTAAATTGCAGGCAATGCCAATCAGTTAATAGTTTCCCTTTATAAGCTGATTTTTATTACTTTTGATGGATAGTTGCATACGTATGTCATAGCTTGATGAGAAATTAATGTTTTGTGGGTTATTTTAATATTTTTGGATCATTTTCTGACTGATCTAGCTTTCCTGGTGGCTAACAGAGAGCATGTGCAAGATCAAATCATATGAAAGTCACATCTTTTGGTGACAAAATTACCTTAGTTAAAATATTACTGTGTAACTGTGTTTATTTAAAAATCACTGTAAGCAATGGTCTTTTTTATTTATTTTCATTTATTCATTATGACTAATTTGTGAATGCTTGTGTTTGTCGCAGTAACAGTCTATACCWAAATAAAGTGATGTTGTTACCTGCCAGCTCTCCCTAGCATCAGTGATTATGCAAACATCTGCATTTCCCAGTTGAACTGTGTCGACGTCTGTATGTGCATGTGCAAGCATCCTCATGTGGGACTGTGAGTGCCAGAAGTGGATGTTCAGGTGTAATGTGATGACCCTCCAAGCTCCTGTTGATAGCTCTCTAGTCAGAAAGTCCATGCAAAAGCTGTGAATAATTGATGCACCTTGGACCAAAAATAGAAGAGAGCGATGGACAGAGAAAGGAAAAAAAGGTAGAGTCAGAAAAGGAGAGATGAGCAAACACACTGAGTGTTGATATAAGGGCGGGAACGCAGTGTGAGGGTCTAAATGAAAAGAAGATGAAGTGAGATCCACCTCTTTCWGTGTGAGAAAGCAGCCATCTATCAAATGTTCGGTCTATAAATGGAGGCGACACAGGCTCTGCTGCTGGGTCTRCATTATTTACAGCCACAGCTTTGCCAAAATGGACACGGGAAAGGCTTTAAAGTAGTGAGCTATGACTTTCTTTGAGATGTCAACTTATATCTGAAATTAGGAAACTGTGAAAACATCTCATTTTACATTGTACATCAGAAAACCTGCCTCCTGATGTTGGAGTTTAACAGATGACAAAATTAGTTCCAAATCAACCTAACGAGCTAAAGATTAGATTTTTATTACAAAAACCAGATGGGGATAGTACCTAAATATATTTACTTTGTTACTGTACTTAAGTAATTTTTTTAAATTTGTAATTTTAAC
Organism: Austrofundulus limnaeus; assembly: GCF_001266775.1. Lineage (NCBI taxonomy): Eukaryota > Metazoa > Chordata > Actinopteri > Cyprinodontiformes > Rivulidae > Austrofundulus > Austrofundulus limnaeus. The sequence continues at coordinate 355,803 of NW_013952595.1, forward strand.
AAGATTTTTTTATTTAGACCATTTTATTTAGATCAACCTCATGAAGAGTTGTTTGTGTACTGTAAAAATATGGTGTTGAATTTACTGAGTTACGTCAACTGGTTCCATTAAATCCAGTTGAGCATCCATCCATCCATCCATGCATCCATCCATGCATCCATCCATCCATCCAGCCATGCATCCATCTATCCATCCATCCATGCATCCATCCATCCATCCATCCATCCATCCATCCATCCATCCATCCATCCATCCATCCATCCATCCAACCATCAGCCGACCATCAATCTATCTATCCATCCGCCCATCTGCCCATCTGTTCATTCTCTATCTTTCATCCATTTTCATCCATCCCTTTGTTCATTTATCTCTCCATCCATCTATCATCCATTCAGTCTTCATCCGTTCATCGACTTATTTATGTTTCTACCAAACTTTTGTTTGTTTTAGATCAAGTAATATGTACATGCATTCAATCCAATTCAATCAAAGTACAATAAAAAACAAAATTACTTTATGGTGTCCTCATTTGTTTTTGTCACTTAACATTATATTGTGTAAATATTACTGTAATATTTCTAAAATTGTTTTTTCATCATGTTGATTCTCTTGATACAACCAAGACAATATTCAAGGGTTGAAGCCAACGCTTACTCAGAAGCCACGAGTGCACAAAAACACTTTTTACAGTGTAATGCACTTTAATATTTTTTCCTGAGGGAACACTGCCAAAAATACATCTTTATTTAACACTTTTTAAATTTAATTTAGATTTTCGTCAAGTCAGTACTTTGAGCAAAGCTTCACAGCGGGGACTTCAGACAGAAGAATCTCTTCTGATTGTCTCTGTGTTTCTCATTCAGTTTTAATTCGAGCTCTCATTGGAACTGAAGCCTCCAACTCTGATTCCTGCTGAGACAAACCTCGTCTGACCCCAGAGAAGAGAGGCTAAAGTTCAACATGACAGAGGGGGATTTGTAGAGTGATAAGACTGGATCAGGACCAGTAATGTCTGGTCCCAATCTGTGAACATACAAGGAAATTACAATCAACAGAAAACCACTGCTGGAGTCTGGAAGTGCCTCTTAAAACAGCAGGTGGTTGGTTGAAAACAGACCAAATCAATTTAACACTAACTTAAACTACTAATGCAGTTGCTGGAGTGGTGTCTGAAACTTTGACTTGAACAGAACTGGGCAGAAACGGGGCAAGAAGATTGTATTTTTTTAAAGGTTTAACTCGATGTCCTGATCCAAACTGGCTTCTCTGGTCTGAAACAGAGAACTGCCAGTTAATCTGCTCTAAGGGTTTAGGTGAAGATTTCTACTTTGAGTGACTCTTTGCAGCTTTAAGGTTAATTTGAGAGACGAGCAGCAGTGCCAGATTAGAAAGAAGTACTCAGACAGAAAAACACGAATGAGTGGTGGCAGCCTGACAGTCTGGGAGACTGAAGGACCCCTGTAGTTTGTTTGTTTCCACTCCCTTTCTGCTGCAGGGCCAAGCCTCTGTCCTGATAAGTGAGAGAAAAGWGGTGAGCCACAATCATTTCATTTATGAAAAGAAATTTTAAATTAAATGGGTTCAAATAGTTTTGGCAAATAGAAGACGAAGACTAACTAGAGAATTAGCATTTTCACAGAAATTGCTAATTGCTTCATGCTGAAAGATTTTTGCAGAAAAAAATTGGAAAGATGAACAAACTTTTAGCAATTTGTTGCAAAATAGCCAGAAAAGCTGRAGTAAGCAGAAAAGTAGCTGAAAGAAAATGTTTTCTGAATTAAGCAGATCAAAAGTAGCTAAACTTATTACAAATGTAGATTTAGCCGAATTAGCTAAAAAATAGTTGAAAATAGCTAAATAGCAGCTTAAATTGCAAAAAAACAGCCGAAAGAATCACAATAAATGTCAATGCTGAAAGATTTTTGCAGAAAAAATAGGAAAGAAGTATAAAAGTTTTGCAATTTGTTGCAAAACAGCCAGAAATAGCTGAAGATGTAGCTGAAAAACTGAATCTAGCATTAAGAAGCAGAAAGAACATGCTTTCTGAATTAAGCAGATAGCTGAAATGATCTTAAAAAGCTATTAGCTGAAAATAGTAGTAACTTAAATAGCAGAAAACAGATAAAGAAGCATAGAAAAGAAAGAAGCTAACTGGAGCTTAATTTAGCAGAATAGCTAAAAAAGCAGAAAAAAGCAAATATTAGCAAAAAAGAAGCTGAAAGAAGCTAAACCTGGCACAAAGAAGTTAAAAAAAGAACAAGAACAAAAAGTGTAAGGTGCAGGAATGTTGGATGATAAAAGGAAGGATTGCCAATGACAAAAAATCAGCCACGAGAGCAAAATATCTCAAAAAATATGAATTTTTGAAAAAATCTAAAGTCAAAGCTGGAATGTCCCAAAGGAGCTGTAAGTTTTGATATATAAACTGTTGAAAAGCACAAAATTGTGGAACAAGATACGTAATATAAAACGTATGGAAGAATCCATGTTTTTTGTAATGCTGGATCATCTCAAAAGCATTTAGGCTATTAGTTTTTTTCAGTTCTTATTGTCTGTCTACATCTTTGTGTTTTATTTTTATTGTATTAATGTTTTTTTTTCTTTATGTTTGACCTTAGAAAACAGAAAATTGGCTACAYCTCAGTCGGTACAAATCATGACTGGCACAAATGATCTCCTGACATTCTGTGAGATCATAGTTCAACTCTTACYTGACACACCTGCCACTCACTTGTCCTTTTACTTCTTCTTTGACTTAAAGTAAAACTTGGATATTTGTCACTTGAACTTCTTTGCTTTTACTTTACTTCCAATTTTTATGATCCGTAACCAACTTCCTGAAAACATGAGATGTGCAAAGACTATTTTCTAGAAGTTTATTTAATTCATTCTTCATTATGTGTTTGCTTTAAAGTGACATTTTAATGGT
>NW_013952595.1:358741-363374 GCF_001266775.1 Austrofundulus limnaeus
AGTTTATTTAATTCATTCTTCATTATGTGTTTGCTTTAAAGTGACATTTTAATGGTTCTTTTTAAATAAAACTATATTTTTATAGACATTTTTCATTACTACTAATAATTTATTTTCTTGTTTCAGTAAAACCTTCCAGCTGTTTGCCTTGTCTTAAAGGCACACACTTTCTGTACGGTTAATGTTTGTCTCAGCATCACATGCTGCTCAATATGTGGATGTTTCTTTGGAGGTGTTTGGCACCATCTTGTAGCTGACTGGTGTTACTGCAGTTAAAACTTAACTYCAGGCCCAGAATACAGCTTCTCTGTGACTCTACATGTTTTCAAAGCTTGGTCTCAGTCATAGTTGGTCCATAAAGAGTGGAACAACATACCTTTTAGAGTTTGCTCACCTGGTTTGAACACAGTTTACAGCCAGACACAAACGTTAAAGTCTTCCAGCTGAGCAGCATTCCCCGTCTTCCTCTTTCATCTTTAAAGTCTGCCGTTTGAGGTGATTGYATCAACCAGTTTGTGACTCTCACRCCTGGTTCCGCTGACTTGAGTTTATTCTGATCCAGATGCCCAGGTGACCCATGAGGCTGAAGGATGAGTTCAAAAAAACTGCGAAGAGCGAAGAAACTGAATCTCTATGGTTTTCATCCTGCTGCTCTTATTACACAAAACAAATCATAATTGTTCTTAAAGCACATTTAAAAACAAATGTGGTTGGCTAAAGTACTGAACACAATGCAAAAAAGCAAGAAAACATTACAAATACAGGAGACCATAAAAACAGACAAAAATAAAAGCAGCTCAAAATAAAAGACAAAAAAAAAATTAAAACCAATTAAATGAAGCATAAATATCAGCTATTATGTAATAACAGCCAGAAATGTTTTAAAGTGAGACTTAAAAGAGTATTCAGTATACCTCCACAGAAGTAAACAACTGAAGAAAAAATAAATAAATCAAAAAAACTCATTTGTTTTTCAAAATAAGAGCATGGCAGATGGCACTTAAATAGAAAAACAAAACAAAACATGGCAACAYCATAAGCTAGAGATCAAAGAATCATTATTTTTGCACTTATGGAGCAAATTAGGGAGTCTGATATTAATGATAAAACATATTGCAAGAATATGAARAATAAAGATATAATATTTTAACAGTCAAGGAGTTTTACCTAAAGTTGTGATTTTGTTCCTCCTGGTTGATGCTGATGGCTTCAGAGTTCTGATGGGACTAAGTGTGTGTGTGTGTGTGTGTGTGTGTGTGGCCTTGTTTTTCCTACATTGTGAGGCCCAGTTTTGAGGAAAATTCAGCCTCGTGGGGACCGGGTGGGCCCCACAACTTTGGAGGCTGATTTTGGGTGTGGGGGTTGAGTTTAGGACCAAGGTGTGAACTGAGTTTAGGTTAGTTTTAGGGTCAGGTAGGTACCTGTGAGGTTAAGGTTAGGGTTGGTGGTCAGGGTTAGGATATAAAAATAACCAAAAAATGAATGGAAGTCAATGGACAGGCCCCACAAGGATACAAAAACAAGTTTGTGTGTGTGTGTGTGTGTGAGGGGGAGATGTCACCACATGTTGATGAGATGGAGATCAGTCTTGTGTTTAAAACAAAGAGGAAAAGGAAATTTTAAAAATAAGTCATGTTCATGTTTACTCGTGGCTTTTCTGATGAGACTCAGTTTTAACTAAACAAGCTGCTTCATTTTTTAAAAATCACTTTAGTTTACACCAATGATTCCCAACCAGAGGTATGTCAACCCTCCAAGTATGCGAGCATATTACGGGGGTCCATGGAAAAATTTCCCAGGTGTGTAAAAAAAATAAAAATAAAAATAAAACTGAGATATGAAGGGACCTATGATTTCCGCAGTGCAGAAATTGCAGTCGGAATCAAAGAATTAGCACAAAATGGAATCCAGTATAAAATGWGGAAACTCATGGAATTTGCTCATTTGGGTGAGTTTCTGACGTATATTGGACAATACAATACACTTTGGAGGCAGCTGTTTTCTGCACTTGCCATTACCTGGTTTGTTTATTTAATTACTACTTTCAAGGCAACGTTTCTATCTTTTTGTTTAGTTTGAGTTTAAAAAAATTAAATGCAAGAGAATTAAATGTTCTAGGGGATCAAATAAATAATTTACATTAATAATCAGTTGTAGTACATTATAGTTTTGGAGAATCATCAATACGTTTGACTGAGYGGTATGACAAAATATGCTCAAGGGGTACACAAGTCTAAAAAGGTTAGGAACTCCTGCTTTACAGAGTTTTAAAACAGGTACCGTAAAAATAAAATTCAGGAAAAAAACACTACACAGGTTGAATTGATTGTCAAAGGCAGGGAATCATGTAACTGACTGTGTTCATTTGTTTTTCTGTTAGCAAAATACTGTAGCACATCAACCACTGGACAGATTTGAATAAATCTGTAATGATTGGATGTTCACCTTCAACTGATTAAATACTGTAGTCACAGTTATTCAGTTTTAGCAACAAACACAAACAAGACTAAAACTCAGCCATATTTACATAAACTTAGAGAAACTTTAAAGTTAAAAGTAACAGAGTCATATCGGACACATACAAGATCACATGATATTTTGTTCAAAACATTCAAGGTGGTGAGTGAWATTATCTTTGGAAAAACTTGCTTTTGATCCAATATGGTGGCTTTCAAGATGAACCATAAACTACATCTCCCATAAGGCAGATATTTCACCAGAGAGATGATGGCATCCCACCACTAAGTAGAGCTGCAAAGTAGCCAGTGAAATTAGCAGTGTAAAATCTCCATTTAATCAGATTTTCTCTGGCCACTTTTGCTGCAGCCCAATTATACTGGGAAGTGGGAATTTCCCACTTATAACTTGTAAGTTCAAACTAGAACAGTCATCCAGTGGGAATTTCCTGTCAGAAAGTGGGAGAATTCAGAATTCAAGATGGCAGCTACTCACCATAACTCAACAGTGAGTAAAACTCTCTTACTTTTACTTTTAACAGTATTTCTGTATTATTTATTTCACATTTAGTCAGTCGTACACATAGTACTTTTCAGTGTTTAAAAGAGGACGTGTTAAAGCACTGTTTTGATGCAGGAAATACCACATAGAGCTCATTTTTTTGTTTGTTAATGGTACTGAGACGTAGCAATGAGACGTGGAACATTTGTATTTAGTTAAAGTTAAACATAAAACATTGAAGATAATTACAACCATAATTCTCATGTGACTCTCGATGAAAATGATTTTGATACCACTGGTTTAGACTAAATAGGGGGCGTATCAGTACCAGTATCGATACTATTGGTACCAAGCTGAGTATCACTATGGTATCGACACTAGTGTGATGAAGTTGATTCTTTTGTTTACACTTTATTTGCACTGCTGATTTAATTGATATTGTATATGGTATTACATCGTTTATTACTGTTGTAGTACTGTAGGAATCAGCTGAAACTTAGAACAGCTTGAGACAAATACTCATCATAATGGAAGGACAGTGTGTCTAAAATGTCTGTCCTATCTGATCGCCTAATTAAAGGCAAAATCACAAAATCACACAATTTGTGTGTATAATCAGAGTAAATATATGAGATTATTCACATCTGATATTATGAAAGCACCAGAAACTCATAAATCCCTCTGGCAATTGCTAAGGGCACGTCCAACTAGGGGGCRTCACAAATGGGGGACGAAAAACAATATTTTATATTGTTGTCATCAGGTGTTTACAAGTATGGGGTAGACTTCTAGTATTCTGTTTCCAATTAATTATATTGTTCACTGTTTTAATTGGACAACCTTTTTCTAAATTATTTAATTTGGTGTGTGGATGTACTAAATTGACAGTGAGATCTAGAAAATTGTTTGAGGGTCGTCATCTGACATGTCTAGGGCACCAAATTGGCTAGAGACAGTCCTGTGARTGAGTATTAAGATGCAATACTGAATATGTGATACCACACTGTTGACATATTTTATTCTTTATGCAGCCTGAAGTTGTGCAGGTTGAAAGGGATCAGTTGTACCTCTTTGGCCTCAGCTCTGAAGTTCAGCTCCTCCCACCTGAGAGAACTGGATTTGAGTGGCAACAACTTGCAGGATGTCCATGTAAAGCAGCTGTCTGACATTGTGGRGAGTCCACACTACAAACTGGAAACACTGAGGTCAGTATATCGATTTATGATTTTCAAGCTGTGTGTGTTCACTTCAGCACACAACAAAACGTGAAGCTCCATCTGTAATGTATATTCTAGATGTGCTGCACTGATAACTAAGTGGAGTTTGTAGAAACACTAACATACTTTTTGTGTCCTCTGTTTTTCAATACAGATGGAAGTGATGGGTTTTAAAGGAAAAATGAACCCCCACCCCCACCCCTCAACCCAAGGAGAAAGCAGCGGTTTTTGTGCAGAATCTGACTAATCCAACTGATGGTAATAAAATAATTTCTAGATTCAGTTGTTTCTAGAAACCTTTCTGTCGACACTGGATGTCTTCTTGTTTGTAACCACCTTGGAACAATAACAGTAAATATATAATGAAATAATTAATGTATATAATATGATTGTACTATAGAATAGAATAGAATAGAATAGAATAGAATAGAATAGAATAGAATAGAATAGAATAGAAT
>NW_013952595.1:363868-365559 GCF_001266775.1 Austrofundulus limnaeus
GTGTAATATATTTTTAAACTTTTAGTTTAAAAATTATATAAACTAAACAGTCGACAGTATTTTTACAGTTTTTATTTCACAGTTAAAATAAATGTTTCTCAAATAAAGTCTGTTACAACTTATTGGGRATCCCTTTAAAGAGTGGCACAGAGATCAAAAGAATCCAGCAGCTGGAAAAATTTGCTTTGTAGAATCTATATTTCACTTCRTTTTCACTRGCTTCTTTTGCTGTGGCTCAGTTGTACTGTGAAGTGGGAGTTTCCTACTTACAAGTTGTAAATTTAAACTGGAACGCCTCCTCTGGTGGGAAGTTGTTGTCTAAAAATGGGAGAGTTCCAAATTCAAGATGGCAGCTACTCAACCGTGACTCTCTTACTTTTACTTTTAATAGAATTTCTTTATTTACTGTATTTCACATTTAATCAGTTGTACAACTAGTATTTTTCAGAAGATGTGTGAAAATACTGTTTCTAAGCAGGAAATACCATGTAGAGCTCATTGTTTGTTAGCACTGCTCAGGAACATTATGTTACGTCTAAGCTAAACATGAAACATCAAAGTTTGTTGCAGTTGGCCCTTTTGTCCCCTGGTTCCACTCAACTGAATTGCGTAAAATCAACACATTTACTTTACATTTACTTTTAAAAAATGTAAAGTAAATGCATTACCTTTACTCATTTCAGCTGAGTGGAACCAACTGACATATTTTTTTTAGTTAAATCCACTACATCTGTTTTTTTGAGTGCTGAACTCACATAGTTTGCACATCACTGCTTCCCCTGCCTCCTGAGGGTCAGCTGGTCGGCTTTGGGTCACAGTTGTAGGTGATCAGACCTGTACCACCTCACTAGGCTCCTCCCCCTCCTACCCATCTCCAACACATGAGTACCTGTACATATGACAGAACCCAGAGTTCTTCTGGAAAGCACTACAGGAAGGACAAACGGTGTAAAAATGGTAGTCAGGTGCTGAAAACAAACATGAAAAGCTATAAATGAAGTGTCCATAGGTTTGTGGAACTGTGGGCTAAATGTAAAAAGATTGTTTTAATTTACGACAACTGAACAGTACTGAAAAGTCTGGTTTTGTGAAATCAAATTCTCTTTTCTTTTAATAATTTCAAAGAATTAAATTTATATTTTCTTGACCTGCTTGCTGATTGTGCTGTGTTGTCATTGTATCCATGTTTTATTTTTCTTAGCAGAATGGATTTTTCACTTCAGCCAGAGATATTTCACATCAAAGATTTTGCTGTTGTTAGTTTATATATTAGAACCTGAAACGTTTGGGAAACAAAGTTCCAGATGAAAACCTGTGTGGAAAAAATGTTTTTMTCACACTGACACAGTAAATCCTCTAGAGGGCTGCATGTGTTYTAAAACTGAAACTCCAGGTGAAAATGTGAGTTTTCATTATTTTAGCTTGTTCGTTTTACTTTGCCATATCAGTCACCTCAAACATGGATCATTAAAACATCATTCATTTTATCAGTTAATCAAATTTTATTTATAAAGCACATTTGCTTTACACCAGAAAAAACATCAAAGAAAAGTAGCAAAGAAGTAAACAATAACATTCATACAACATGATTTATAACAATAATGAGACATAAAAAGAGTAAACAACGGCAACTCCAACCTGGAGACTGAAAGAACAACAACAGCAACAAAAAAGCAGTTTAATGGAGAAAC
>NW_013952595.1:365569-367532 GCF_001266775.1 Austrofundulus limnaeus
AAACTGAAGTGCTTCGATCAAATCTTAAAGTTGTTCCCAGTGATTTTTTTTAGTGTAGATTAGTTCTGATTAAACCTTCCTCCCGCTCTGATTGGTGGGCTCCTGATCAGTGGGGGCGGGGCTAATTAGCATACCTCATCAGCTTGATAAATGCCAGCGAGAAGTTTCACCTGTGGAGTCAGAGCCACGGAGGAGGAAGCGGCAGGCTAACATCAGAAACAGCGGGAACTGAAGCCGAAMGAAGAACTTTACTCAGCAGTACCTGTTCCCTCTCTTCCGTCCGCTTTAGGGCTTCCTCCCCCTGTCGACCCGGAGGTGACTCCAGCGCCCGGTTCTGCTGCTTTGAGTCCGGTTCGACCCAGTTTGTTTCCCGGGTGACCCATGAGGCTGGAGGCTGCAGCCAGGATGGATGTGTTCAGGAAGCTGTGGCGGGCGAGGAAACTGATCCTTGTGGTGTTTATCCCGCTGTCCCTGCTGCCCCTGCCGCTCATCCACCCCACCAGCGTGAGTAACAAGTCAGGACCCTCCGTCTGAACAGAAAAGTCACTTTTAGAGAAACTGGAGTGGTTAGATACAGAGTCCTGCTGGGATTTAAATGTGTATGAGAAAAAAGGAAACAGAATCAATCACGAGACATACAGTCCTTTTGTTGTGATGAGGACTGGTTCCAAGCTGTCCCATCATCAGCTGATGTGTGTGTGTGTACTTGTTTCTGCTACAGAGTGAGGACCACTAGCAAAATAGTTACTATGAAAGAGAGGTATTTGGTGTAAAGTGAGGACCTTATCTCGGTCCTCACTTTTTGCAGCTCTACTGTGCTTTACTAGTTAGTAAAAATGAATGGAAGTTATTACTATGTGTTCGGTCTGTATCACCATCTATTGGACATTGGGTCCAAAGCTTTGATTTTTGGGTTACTTTACAAATTTGTAATTCATCAAATGTCTTCACCCAAAGCATGCCCWGTTGAAAAGTGTATATTTTGCTCAGCCCATATTGAGTTTGACTTGGTCTTAAAATCAAATGGGAAGTAGGAATTGTCTGGGAGAATGGAATAAAAAAAATGAATGGAAGTCAATATAAAAACAGTTAGATGAAAATACAAGTGTGTTTGTGTGTGATGTCACCACATGCTGATGGGATGAAGGTCAGTCCTGTATTTGAACGAAACAGGAAAACGGAGATAAAACAGACAGGAGAAAGCTTTGTTCTTTTTCAAGCTGGATTTTATTTATTTCTTCAAGTCTCGTGGTTTTTCCAGCTTGTATTAAGTGCTGGATTTGAGTTAAGCCCTGTWTTGGATTTATTATAAGCAAATGATATCTAACATGTAACAGTGCTATTTAAAATTCGGTGGTRTTACAGGATTACAGGGAAATACATTGTAGTTGGTGAACTATATATATATGTATATATAGTGTATGATTTTAAGAAATGTTTGAGTTTACTCTTTGACAAAAAACCACAATTTCTTTATCTGTCTGTGACGTTGGCATGCAGTCTTCTTTTTACCACAGATAAAATGTTATGAGTCTTTCTATGTTTGTTTGTGCAAAATACATCAGAAGTAAGAAGGATGTGGGACAGCTGACCACAGAGGATGGGTGAGCATTTGCCTACAGAGGTTTAAAACTGTGTTGCAAGCAAGTTATTTAGAATTTGTTTCTTGTAAAAAGGTTTCTGAAACTGCCTGCAGTCAACATACTTCACATATGGCGGTCAATATTATAAACAGAATCATGAGTGCGCTTTGGGCCCCCCAGTTTCTCCTGTTGGTGCAAACCACCACATGGAGGAGGAAGAAAAAATATAAAGCTTTGGTGTCCTTTTTAGAGACACTTCTGAGCCATTGGTTCAGGAATGCTGATGACCCCTGGTAACAGTTGCCCTGAAATTCCTTTAAAGTGTTTTGACATTTTTTCATTAAAAAAAATCCCAGGTAGCATCTGGACATGTCTGGAAA
>NW_013952595.1:367965-369783 GCF_001266775.1 Austrofundulus limnaeus
AGAGTTCTGAAGCCTCGTTTGATTTTCCAGCTTGCAGCGACATGAAAAGAAAAACATGAAAAAACTTGCATTTCTGTGTTCCAACTTAAGTAACTTTAAACTACTTATACTTTACACAAAAAGTAAGGAAACTTGTGTTTTGTCAATTATTTGTTGTAACTGAAAAAGCACAATATATTGGAAATTTATTGTAATCGCAATAATGGGTATAATGTAAAAAACTGCTTAAACTGGTTTGCTCAAATGTTTGAAGCTTAAAGCTTCTCACCAATCGAATAGAGACTTTCATGTGCTTGGCCAACTGGATAGATTGCTTTATATTTAAAAACTCATGCTGGACTGRAAATGATGTTTYAGTTGTTTTTCGTTTTTTGTTCTCTGAACCCAGAGCAGAAAGAATACGTACTTCAGTATTTGTTCATTTATTGCAAGYCATTTTGTCATCACAATAAGCYGTTATTGAARGTTTTCCTGATACCGTGCAACAATGCTTCTTGGCATCTTATACTGTTAACTTCCCTTTTAAATRGTGCCACATTTGTWAGGAACTTGCACATGAAATAATCCACAAACCTGTTTTGTATTGATTAAAAAGCAGACTTTTGATGTTAAATGCGGGACAGTTTGGTATTTTAAGGAATGTGTGGCAGACCTAACAGTTCAAATAAGCATAATGTTTGTTTTTGGCAGTAAGGGTTTTAAGATTTTAAGATTTTATCTTTGACATATTTGAGGTTGAAGGCAGTAATTCATTTTGGACGTCAGTCTGATCAGAAATAAAACACTTCTGTTTATTTAAAGGGTTGTAAATAATTAATAACAGTCTGCACCCAARACCACTTCTGGTAAATTCAGTCACTTGATGTAAAAAAGGACAATTTTTACAGAACAGCAGTGTTAAGGTTTGCTGCTTTTCTTTGATAAACAGCCTCTTGGGACAAACCTCCAGTGGAACCATGTGAGAACACAACTACAAACTGTAAAAACTCGTTAACATAAACTTTAATCTGATTACAGCCACTGCTGAATTATAAAGAAAAAGGGTTCAACGACTTTTGTTCCCGACTGTTCAGCTGTATTTAAACACAGCTCAGACCTTTAGGTCAACATATCTAATTCTAAAAGCAGACTTTGAGTGAGCTAAATGCACCGACAAAGTATGCTTAACTCAACCAGAAAGAATAAATAGCACTGTTTTAATTKAACTGTAGATGTAGTACAGTGGCAAGAGTCACTCAGGCAAAAAATAAATGATTTGACTTGTTTGGTTTTCCAGTTTTKACATTAAATTGATGAACACTGAGAAAAAAAACATTTTCAGAAAAAGTTGCACAGTTTTTTTAAGAATAAACCAGAGAAAGTGAATGTGCTTCTCGACTGTTCTGATTTTTTTATAATTCTCATATTTGAAGGTTTTGGGGACACTTTGAGTCAACGACAAAGTAACACGCATTATTAAAATACCATTATAGTTCTGGGTTGTGAACATCTGCAATAAAAAGTCGTTTGACACAAAGTTGTTTTATGACCAGTCGGGCCTGTCACCCAAAGTGCTGCTCTTGCGTCAGCCGTGGCAGAGATTTTAACTCGAGGCGGTGTCTCGGGATGTGGCAGTCAAAGAACAAAGGGAGAAAAAATTTGCTGCAGGAGAAATATTAAAGAAAAAAAAGAGTTGAAGCAATTAATTTATGTAATCAACCTACCACCACGCTGGATTTTGGCCCCCACGTGGCTTTGTTACGACAGCGGGGACCCTGACTGTGTGAGGAATGTGTGTGTGTGTGTGTGTGTGTGTGTGTGTGTGTGTGTGTGTGTGTG
>NW_013952595.1:369980-372359 GCF_001266775.1 Austrofundulus limnaeus
GTGCTGCACAGTTGGTAGAGATGTTGCCTCTCAACAAGAAAGAAGGTTGTCGGATCAAATCCTGGCTGAAAATCTTTCTGGCTATAAAATAAATTTTATTTTTTCCCAAATTTGTTTTTTTTTTCTGTTTTTATTCCTCTAAATTCAATTTTTTTCTTTGTTCCCCTGAATTCTACATTTTCATTCTAACCGTATTTATTAACATTAATGGCTGATTCTTCACTTTCCCATTTATAACAAATAGTTGAGTTTCAGTTGAACATTAAACACTTTGCAAGACATTTTAAAAAATATTTACTTGTCTTTTTTTAAAGAACGAAAACATTTATGTGCAAAACAGAACCTTACATTAAAAAAGTGATCCTTATGTAAAATAAAAAGGTTCATTGTTGAATTTTACATGAATAAGTCTCATAAAGAAACATAAAACCTACAAACAGCAACAATTTGTGCATWGAATTTTATCTAAGCTGATTTTGACTTGTGTGTTGTCAGAGCCCTGACTTGTTTAAAGTGAGCTCACTCTGTGTAAACGTAACCAGATAACAGCAGACACAGGGAGCGGCAGCAGCCAAAATACCTCAGAAACTCTACCTGCTCACCCAAATGAGCAAACTCGGTGAGAATAAACTGAATTCCATTTTGTTTGGTAAATTCTGCAATTTTGTCTGAGTTTTTTTTAGTGCAAATCATAGGGCCCTACATGTTCTTTCTGTGTTATTTCCTCCCACAAACCAAAAACATGCATGTTAGGTTGATGGGTAACTTTAAAGAGTATCTTAAATCTCTTGAAACATCACTTTATAGCCAAAAACATAATCCTGAGGCCATCCATTCTTGTTGAAAGTAGAAAGCTTTTTGTGCATGCTCCAGGCCTCAATGTCATTTTATGGCAGTGTTACAGCATAGCTATAATGTTTTAATAGTTTTTTTTTGTTCAGATGAAGACATTTCTTTAAAATATTTCTTAGAAACAACAAATACAAGGATAGCCCATAATGTCACGTTTTGTCATCAAGAACTACATCTCCACCTTCTCTTATCACGCTAAAACACGTCTCCACGAAGCATGGTGGTGGCAGCATCATGATATGGGGATGTTTTTCATCAGCAAGCCCTCAGAAATGGGTAGATGGGGCACATTATAGAGGAATCCTTGAGTCATCTAAAGATTTGAGACGGAGACATAGCCTGAGCTTCCAGTAAGTCAGTAAGACTCTAAACTTGTTTCATTTGGTCCACTTAAAGCTCAGGTGGTAAATACTTTTTTATTTAAACAATTTAAATTCAAGGTGTATAAAGTCTGTCCTAAAAGCACAAACCAGTGCATTCAGGTTTAATCAGTTTATCATAACTTGAAGAAAGGGTTAAGAAATACTGTAGTTACTGGATGAGTCGTCTTTTGTTTCCTTAGACAATGGGTGTTATCTGCATCTCTTTTCTTGTGGTGACAGAAGAACAAGCTTGTGTGTGTGGGTGTGTTACCTACCTGCACAGTCAGAAGTGTGTTTTATTGCTCAGTTCCCAAGCAGCTTATAGATAACGGTTAGTTGATGAGGCRATCAATACGATTCTGTTGTGACAGGAAAACCTCTGTCAGCTGTTTTTAGTCAGCAGTTTGAGGAAAACTTATTCAGCTTTCATTTAAYTACAGTTTTAACGTTTTAAAACATGTATTCTTAACATCTCAGTGGCAAAGTGAGGAAACTCTGAAAAGAATTAATACTTCTTAATGTGACCTCAAATAGTCGACCTGCGTTGCCTCCTGCTCTGMTCGGGACAAAGTCTGGTCGTCACAGAGTGTACAGCTCTTTAACTTGTGAAACAAGAACAAACGTAGAAACTGATGACGAAGGTTTGGAGATTTGACCTAAACTGATAACTCTGAGACAATAATCAGTTATCAATGACAGCTGATTGGGCTCCTTGTTTCGTTTCCTCAGCCTTTTCTTGTTGATTTTTTAAACATTTCAACAGTAAAAAAATTACCTGGTTTTAATTACATCTTGTTTAAAACAGTTTCTAAATTATGAACATGAGCTAGCAGTGAACACAAACTTACAAAACTAACCTCTTCTAAGCGGATTTTAAATTTGGCAACATTTTTTATTGGCGAGTTGGCGTTTAAATCCAAAATAACTCAAAATGWACAATTACATTTGATGAGGGCTACACAGTATTAGACATTCGGCAGTCATCTTCTTCTAGCAGGGATGTTGGTGGAACAGAGTTTTAGAGTTATTTTAAACATTTTTTGTACAAATGGCTTCATATTAACTAACTAATAAGATGTGACATGTTAAAGGCAGTGTGTAGGATTTGTTGTTTTCAGCTACAGTACATCTAGTGGTTGAGTGGTTGAATCATCCTCCCTGGTCC
>NW_013952595.1:373095-374029 GCF_001266775.1 Austrofundulus limnaeus
GATTATGAGCTTTAATAAGTAAAATTATCCCAGCTACAATGACAGACAACAAATATTACATTTATAGTATTACAACTAAAACCGTTTTTGACGCCGCCACCDYAGTTYGKBCTTCATGAGCCTTCGTAGACAAGATGGCGGTGCAAGATGGCGGCTGCCTGTAGTGGCGACCCACGGCCATGGAGATATAAACAGTTTTTATAAGGTAAAGGTAATAAAACAAGGTCTTTGTCTGCAATGATTAGGCATGTTTTTTTTATTATTGTCATTAGTGATTATCTCAATTTCGGCTAAAAGAATTGACAAAATCCTACACACTGTGCCTTTAAATCATCATATTAAAAGAGTCATTTTAGGGAAGATAATTTCTATCAGTTTCAATTTCCAACCCATCCTACATGGTCCATTTCAAATGGACTCTCACACTTAAGTAGAAATTAGAATCTGGCTTTGAATGGTGTTTTTGATGTTTCTTCCAAATAACACCATTTCAGTCAGTTTTTCAAATATTGAGCTAAAATTTAGTTTATAAGTACCTGAGACTGATTCTCCACGCGTACCCTACACTAACTGGTTGCACAAGATTTTTGTTTAAAACTTAGGCATCAACMAACTGAGTCAGAATGTCTCTGTGTTAGCAAAATATCTCACGAACCACTGAACAGATTTTAATGAAACTTTCAGAAGGTCAAGACTACTGTACTTCAAAAGTACACAAGTAGCTGTAATTCAATCAGTCTCACGGAGCTAAAATRTGTCCAAGCACTACTCATCGACTCACGGCATTGCTGTTTGCTTTTCATTGAGTTAAGTCCATAAGGAAAAAATTAGCATATTTACTCACACTCCTAGACATAAAGTGTACAGTAACTGTAATTTCATTTATTAGAAAATCATTTTGGTTTTGTTTTACTGCATTTATAAGCAACAGTTT
>NW_013952595.1:374039-376803 GCF_001266775.1 Austrofundulus limnaeus
ACTTTGAACTTTAAAGATATAAGTTCCATATATTTTTTTATTATGTGCACAAACTGCCAATAACGAACGAACGCAAGCCGCATGACACAAATGCTCTGAGACAATCATTATGATTTGGGATGGCTCCAGGTTGGTACCTCTGCATCGAGTGACATCTTTGCTTAAAATTTAAAAACCTCAATAAATGTGCATCTACAACTGATTTAGTAGGGGTGTCCAGATACAGCTTTTTCACTTCGGTTACAACACTGAGATTGACCCAATACAATATTTGAACAAATCCTGTTTATTACTTTTTTGTATTGTGGTATTTTAAAAAGTCTTGATCAGGTTAAACAGTAAACAACAGTCAACAGCAGTAAGTTTGAGAAAGACTGGTCCCATTCATTATTAACCAATGGTTACATTTTTAAAACTTAAACACAAGAATATTTTACAATAAATRAATAGTAAACTAGAAAACCCTGAAAAATTGCCTCAATAATTACAATAAAACAAAACATACTTTTAAAGTGTGCAATAACTAATCAAGGTCACTTCAGTTATTTATGCTGGATCCAGGTGCCRCTGGATAGAAATCCTGAGCGGACTGCCTATTTCAGAGACTTTAGATCCGATGTTCATTTTTTGGCTAATATCGGACCAATAGTCGATATTGATATCRGATTGGGACACCCATACTGATTAGCTTTTGGAATTAATCCAGTTCAAGATGGCTKCCAAAATTGATGACCATAACCAAACCAACACAAAAAAGGCTATAACGCACTCAGTTTTACAGATAATGCAGTAAAACTMAATCACATCATGCTTTGATTGTAATAATGTACTGTAAAATAATGTGAAATTGCATAAATTATTTTTCAAGGTTGAACCAAAGTGGTCCAAAACTCAAGCGTGAACACCAGCAGGCAATGTACAGTACATTCACTGAAGAAACTCCAGAACTTTTTTTTCCATTGTTGTATCTCCAAACAGTTTTTTTAGGACTTATAGATTTGTTAGGTGTTGATGCAAATTAAAAGTCATCTGGCATCAACAGCCTGAAAGAAACAAGTCCGCCTTTGATGCCCCTCTGAGCCCCCAAGCAAGGTAGTATCAGAGCCGGGCCCAAGGCAGGCAGACCGACTTCTTAAAAAGCAACCCGCGGTTCAGAAAATGATAATGAGCTGATGACATCAGTGAGCAAGCACAGKATTAATCAACAAACAGATTTATTACAGAGGGAGTATTAAAGATGAAACAACAACTTTTTGTAGTTAGTTTAAAAAGTATTGAACCAGGATTGCTAAAGTAAGTTAATTCAGTTGTTTGATAYGAGGCRGACGTCYGTCGCACAATAAATACRTCGTGGTCCACTTCAGCTGAGCTGAGATCTGCTCCATGCCTCTTTGGGTTCTGTGCTGCTGGGTTCATTTTGCGTACATGCAAGCGAAACGTGGCCGCCTTCACTTGCGATTTATGAATGACCCGAGGGAGCTTAAAGCCGGGCTGGTCTGTGTAGTGATTTCGCAGAACTGTCTTGTGAAAGAGGTTATTATAATTTTACTTCCACACAAGCTGTTGATGCATTTAGATTTCACTTTAGAACTTCTTACCACTGATATAGTTTTATTTTATTTGTGAAAACAACAAAAATCACGAGTTCTAACAGCAGAGTTGTAGTAAAAACTCTATTTCTTTTTAAAATCGTTAAATGGGAAACTAATAGTGAAAATGCTTTCTGTAATAATCTGAATAGCTGTGAGGTCTGAACATGCTTCTCTCTGTTAATTCCTCCTCCCTCTGGGTTTATTCATTTGAGATTAACTGACTTCTGACTGGAGCCATGCTTTACTGAAAGATCCAAACATGTGACCATGGTGGGACTGCTTATGTTTAATAAGAATGCGAGAGGTGTTTCCAAACAGGTGAAACTTTTGTATAAAACTAMTTTTTACTGCAAAACARTGATGCAACATGTCCAACAAATTAAATACTTCAAAACTTTTAATTAAGGGAACAGTATTGTACCAYTGTAACACTAGTGTTGATGAAAGTTATTCAACAGATAAGAATTATTGCTACAACAGGGAGRTATGTTAGGCCTGTACATAATAAATACAGAATAGTCCAACATYTGTGATTTGTGCAGAGACAATGTTTTGTTGTATCAAAGTTTGAAATTTGTGGTTTTTTTTTATATTTTCAGGAAGCATGCTGTGCATATGTGCTAATGGTGACTGCCGTCTACTGGGTGTCCGAGGCTGTCCCTTTGGGTGCTGCTGCTCTGGTTCCAGCTTTCCTCTACCCACTTTTTGGAGTACTCAAATCAAGTGAGGTAAGTCTGTTAAAGAGACTGTCCAGAGTTTTTACTTTCTGAGAAAGAAGTCTTTAATGCCAACAAAACTAAAGATCTGGAAGCAGTCTCTGTAAAATCACCACCTGAGTGTAGTGAAGGGGTTTGACTAACCCCACGACCAATGGGGYCCGTGTTGCCTTGGACATTAACTCCTGACAAGGTCTTGACTTCCAGGGTCAGACTAAAACTACGTTGGAAACAAARCATCCACAATGAAAGAATATCTCAAGAAATGGATCCCCTTGTCCCAAACACAGGGTTCCCACGGGTCCTTGAAACCCTTGAAAGTTTGTGAATTTGAAAAAATTGATCTCAAGGCCCTGGAAAGTTTGTGGAAACAGCCAAAAGTTGCACTTGTCCTTGAAAGTACTTGAATGTTTTTTTGAGGATTGAAATTCTCTATTCACATGACTGATTTTCATC
>NW_013952595.1:376952-380122 GCF_001266775.1 Austrofundulus limnaeus
TTTTTACTGACTCCACAACTTCCATGTTGTTCAGTTTTTCATTGAATTTACATGATATAAACCTGGTTATTGGTAACATTCTGCTGTAGCAGTAGGTAATTGCCATTGCGTGTGGTTCTTTAATTTGAGGAAATTGGTACTGGAAAGTCCTTGAAAGGTCCTTGAATTTGATGTTGACCACAGTGTGGGAACCCTGCAAACAGAGAAACTGAGACACACYCTCCTGAAGCCAAGCCTTGGAAGGAACATGCTGGCACAAGCTGGTGCTCAGGCTCCTGGGGCTCAGCTGGGCATACTTTGGAACAGCTAGAGGCTGCCACCCCCAGATGACCAATTTCTTATAGCTGTAGCCAGAATGTTCATGGTGCTAGCCAAGGTGGCACCCAGAAGAGCCATTGGTTTTCATCAAGCTAAAGAATAAGGTTTTTAGGGCTTAGCTGTCCTAGTGGACCTCTGGTTCCAYAACCATAAGTTGCCATCCTTCTGACCATTCAGTACCTGTTAAGAGCTTCAAACTCGGTGGGAGAGAAATTCGTAGAGGCTAATGGTAAAGAACTTTCAKTTGGCCTTAGAAAAGTGGTAAATGMTTTGATATCAATTGCATAAGAAGTACACAAATAATTCAATAGTGGGTAATTTTTAGATTTTTTTTCTTGCCMATATAAACATAAATGGCATAAATTAGCATTTTTGAGAAACAAAATCTCTGGAAATTAAGCAGTAGAACACTTGTTCTAAATTTGGAGTGAAAACRTAAAACCTGACAAACKGGAGGCTTAAATAAAACAAAWCTGAGCCTGAAACGTTTTTATGGTGGTGATAGGAATAAAATTGTAACATGTTGTTTTTGCCAATCTGAGAATCTGTGCAGAAATTCACATTTTAAATGACACAATGAATGGGGCAGTGGGGTAAATGCTTTTCTACATCAGATCCTGAGGCAAATCAGTTGTATTGCAAGAGCAGATGATCAAATATATTTTTTCCGACGTAGTTCTTACAGGGCTCCATAGTTTGTAAATTAATTTTGTGGTTACCTTTTTTTTAAACTTAATGCAAAGTTGATGTGYCATCATCAACATTCTCTGTAATCTTGCAGCCAGGCGATAGCACAGATCATGTATCATCACCTCACTTTATTTTGCTACAACAATCTTGTGTAAACTTTGAAAAAAAATGTAGATGTAAACATAGACACACCTTGGCTGTTGTCTTGTCAAAAAATTTATGTCTTTGTTTGAATATTTTTATTCAAGTACTAAAGCAACTGAGACAAACGGGCTGTGCGCGATCCTGCAGTGGCTACACAGCTGTTAGCACAACACTAGCTTACTTTTACACATCGACTGGTTCTGCTCTGTATTTCCCAAGCATCGCAAAATCCTCCACCTCCCTGACTRTCGTCAGGCTGCAGCCASGCCACAGTTTCCTTGTTTCTGTCCACATTATCTGAAGTTTTGTTTGGACCAGTCAGCATCCAGCGATCATCACTGCCACATTGATGAATTTATTTGTACCAACTCCTACCCATTTCCTTTGCAGAGATTGCTGAGGTAGTTAAAATACTCCACAACAGCAGGCAGGAGTGGGTCATGTCTGAGAAGGTACTGGACGTTAATAAGCTGCCTTAGAGTTGCTTTGGTGGATTTACCTCTTTAGTAATAAAGGATTAAGACGACATCTGTAGAATGGCTAATCAGAGTGGTGGTCCCAATTTCTATAAAAGAGGAGCTGGAAAGTTTGTTCCAACTTTCAGGGCATCACTGTCTAGATTCTATGTAAAGGTGACTGTAGTAAAGGAGGAAAACCTTTGATTTCAAGTACAGCAATGACCTGAAAGAACTAGATCTTYTCCATGTAGGGTTGGTGAGGGGGTTTACATGTTTTGGGGTTCTGGGTGTTGTAGGATCTTCTTGTAGAGTAATGACTTCAATCTACCCAAAGYATTTGTGTGACCGGAACCTATAAAAAGAAGTATAGGATGCATTGAAGAATGGTTAGAGCTGCTCTTTGGCTTCAAGTGATGAGAAAGAGTGTGTTCTTGTGTCATTCCTGTTTAAGTGTCAATAAGCTCTTTGTAATTATTTTAGTCCTTTTTTTCATTACATAAACTGTAAGCTTTATGCCTTAAATAATCCATCTGTGCTCGAAGAACAATAAGAAAGTAATTGTAAATTGTTGGTTGTGGTGTTCTAGAAATATGCCAACAGAGAAGTTTATGCAACATTTTCAGATCAACGTGAGTTGTTTTAATAGCATGATTTAATACTGTTAGTGTAAAAACAGCAAAATTTGTAGGGTGTTTTAAGGGATTAAATGTTGCATCATTAGTGGTCAGTGTTCTTTGTTCTTCTCCAAGATTTACAAAACTTTTAATCTAAAACCAACCACTTGTTGTCAAAATGCCCGTGCAGTTTAAAATTCTAAAACAACCTCTGTAACCTGTATAGTGCAGAGAAATAACATGAAAACTTCACACTTTGTGAGTTAACAAGTTCAACTGGAGAGAATCCAGCTGGTTTTATGAGGTGAGAGGTGAGGCGATGTGGGCTTATACAATGCTGAGGGCTGTAATCTCTGCGGGTGGGAAGTGGAGCAGATTAAGAAGAACAAACCGTAAGCTTTGATCCTAACGAGGGAAGGCAAGAGGCTAACGGAGGGAAATGAGAATGTCATCACTCCTTCTTATCAACCTAAAATGTTAGTTATTTTGATTAATTTTTTTCTGAAGTCCACATTTCTTGATGCAACTACATTTTCCCACTYGTCCCAAATTTAATGAATCTTGACAAATCTAAACAACCAAAATTGTTCTGTTTCAACAGAATATTCGTTGCTTTAGCAGAGAGCTTCAATCCTCATCTACAACTAAACTAAGTTGAGAAATGTTTAAGAAGGCTTTGAGAAACCTATAAATCTCTTACAATTTGATACAAACGCATTTATTTTTTTACATGTTTAAAGCCATAATAGCTGCCAAAATATGTGATTTTTTTAATGCCCTTGAATATAATCTTTATGCTTCTAACAATTTCTACATGATTATTTTGTGTTGAAAATTGTTGGAAAACAGCAAATTTCTCATCTTTGTTTACAGCTAAATTCAGCAGTCAGTTACGATCATTTAACGAAAAATTCTCCAGTTGGAGCTGAGAAGATCTTTGCACAAT
>NW_013952595.1:381885-385829 GCF_001266775.1 Austrofundulus limnaeus
TATATATAATGTATTCGGTATCTTAAAACATCATCAGTTTGTGAACAGTTTGCATGTTTATAAGCTGCATTGACTTGAGTTCAAAGTTTTATTTTAAATTTGTGTGTGTGTGTGTGTGTGTGTGTGTGTGTGTGTGTTCAGGTGGCAGCTGAGTACTGCAAAGACACAACTCTGCTGCTGATGGGGGTCATCTGCCTGGCAGCCTCCATAGAGAAATGGAACCTGCATAAACGCATCGCTCTGAGGATGGTGATGATCGCAGGGGCGAAGCCCGGCATGTCAGTAATAACTTTCCACACGTTCACATCAAACCTGATGCTGTTCTGGTATCAGACACAAACCTCACTCCTCCTCCACCAGGCTGGTGCTGGGGTTCATGTGCTGCACCGTGTTTCTGTCCATGTGGCTCAGCAACACGTCCACCACCGCCATGGTGATGCCCATAGCCGAGGCCGTCCTCCAGCAGCTGATCTGTACCGGTCTGGCTGACTGCCAGGATGGCTCGGAAACTGCAGACACCCCGGATGACGAAAGCGGTGGGTTTTACTCTGTCTAACCAACAGATTGTTGTAACATTTAATACACAGGTAATATTTATATGACTGTTTCCTGCAGCTGTTTCAAGCAAAGAGGAGAACCTGGATAAGAACCAGCTGGAGCTGCTCTATCAGAATGAACAGTATGTGTGTATATTCTTTTTATTCTGTAGACTCTGTKTAAAAAATCTGCATTTTTATTATCGCTCACGGGTTCTATTTTTTAACAATCCTCTGTCTTCATTCTCGAACTCTTACTTTAAACCAAATTTTATWCTATATTTTGTATTGAAGGTGAAATAGCTCTTAGTTTTTCAGCTTCTGATCCACAAAATAACAGTAACTCATCTCATGACCCTGATTGGTGTTACAGGAATACAAACTGCTATGCTAATTGATAGTTATTTTATTTTTTGTAACTTCTATGGTAAAAAAAAATACTGTTAGTGTTCTTTTTTAATTTAAGTTTTGATTATGTTAATATTTGGTGTTTTACAGCCCTTAATGTAGTTATGAGAATCAGTGGTTAAAGCTATTGTTTTTGTATTTTAAGCTCAATTAGTGGAATAATTATATTGTTTTAAAATGGTCTCCAGGCCTAGTAAAACCGGATATTATCATTTATCGCAACAATATTTGAGACAATTTATCGTCCAGCAAAATTWGTTGTTGCGACAGGTCTAATACCAATCTCCAGTTTTATTGTCCTCCTAAAGGAAATGTATGTAAACCAAGTATTAGATAATTTATTCAATAAGAAATTCTTTCATCTCCACTGAAACGGCTTGTACATTAATATCTATTTTAAAATTATTTTCAAGCCAATTAAAACTCTTTTGATTTTAACCAAAATTGATAAACCAGTTATTTTCTCCTCTTTTCCCAGGAACGACTGTAATAAACATGAGCTTTGTGAGGTAAGACAACTGTTTCTTTAGTTTTTTAATGTAGTTAAATCAAAAAAACCTAAATTCTAGTATTTTTCTACATCATCTGATTTTCTTTCTTACATTTCCTTGGGACAGAGCGGTGGGGTGAATGGTCTGGGTCTTCAGCCAGTTTTGAACAAAACTTTTGTTCGACAAACCAACGGACATCTGCCTCAGGTTAGAAAACATTCCTCGTGATGGTAACGTGTCAGAAACCTTGTTGTCCGTTCAGCTACAGCGTTGGATCCATTCTTTCTCAGGCTGCCATCGAGATCCCAAATGTGAAGCGGGTGAAGGCCAGGAGAGACTCCCAGTATCCCACCAAGAAGGATCACATGATCTGCAAATGTCTGACACTCAGCATCACGTACGCTGCAACCATCGGAGGCCTCATCACCATCACCGGCACGTCCACCAACCTCATCTTYGCTGAGCAGTTTAACACGTATGTACACACAAAGCTTAAAAAAATCTACAGTAGTTCCTAGAAAAACTTTGAAAGGGCTTGCCTCTTGTTGCGGGATTATTTTCAACATAGTTTTGAGGATTTTCTCTTGGCTACCACCACACCAAATTTCACCTCAGTTGCTGGGTTGTAGTCACATGACCCGGATGATGCGTGAATGTCAGATGGGGGGCAGGAAGTGATTAGCTCTGGTTCAAAACACAGCAAAATGGATCACAGTGAGTACGCTAATGCCTTAAATGGGTTGGCGCTGACAAAATATCGCAAAATAAGTGTACATTTAGGATATGATTCATATTATCTTAATAAAAAAGACTTGTCATATAATCTGGATGATTTACCCGGTGTTGAGGCGAACAACATAAACTACTATCCGGTGCTGCACACCTCGTATTATACGATGAGCCAGATGAAAGCCTTCAAAAGCCTTAAAGCTACAATTATTTAKTTTCAGGTTGGGTCAAACATTTAGGATCCAAAGAAACTTTAAATGTCTGTTGACTTGTTTCTGCCTGGGTGAGTTGTGCTATTTTAAATAGTTTGCCTATGATAACAATGTTATCGCTAACGCTAACAAGTTAACTCCTGTCATTTCTGTGTGCTTGGATCTACTTGCAAATAATTTATTTAGCTTCTGTAAACCCAAATTCAAGTAACTATCCAGGAAAATTTCTGACAATGTGATTTAAACTATATGATCCTGACCTGTTAGAAAGTGGTCACTGCAAACTGTTGCAGTTTGTTTTCCACACCTCCTGTTTTTAGCCGTAGATCATTGATCTACTTTTGTCCTATTTTTTTCTGCAAGTTTTTAAAATTTAACTCCCTTGTGACACACTACTTTCAGAACATGGAAAAACTTTGATATTTCTCCTGATTAGAATGGCTGCAACAACTGTACATGGCACAGAGTTTAAGCATTTTGACACTGAATCAACAGAAGGAAACATGGCTTCATTTACTTCTTGCCCCCCATCTGCATTTCATGACATCAATACTACATCATCTGCAACCCAGCAATATGACTAAAAATAGCCAAGTTATGGTAAATTCTTCCTTGTAGCTATCGCAGCTATCTTGGCTCTCTCATTAATTTGATATGGCAAGCACCAAATATTTTACTAGATTGGTAGGCAACTATTTTACCAAATGTGTGTATAATACAAAAAAATTAGCCCCAAAGATTATCCATTAATTGGAGGTTCATATCATAAACAGGGGGATATTTGGACAGATTTTACATAATGTATTTAACTGAAATTTCTCCCCTTGTTGCAATTTTTTTTTCTGAGTAAAGTCCATAAATTCTTGTATTTTTCAACTCAAAAACAACAGACATAACAACCGTTTAAATCATTTCTGTAAAGATKAGATTTACCACTTTACTGTGATGGTTTAGCCTAGTCTGAGTAAGATGGCCTATTTTTACTATTTTACTGCAGAAACTTGACTTTTCCTTCTTTAAAGGCTGTTTTACTGGTTCTTCTTTTATTGTCAGTTAAGTGTTGTTAAAATATTGTGAGTGAGTTTCAGAATATATTTGCTGACTATGGATACAGTTTCAGATATTAGACATATCCACTGAAATTATTTTCTATTCCCTGATGCTCAACTGAGCATCAGGGAGCCTTTAACGCTCCAAGATCAAACTAATCAGCCTCTGTGTTGCTAATAGAGCCGATTTCCTGTAGCAGCTCATTTAAGCCCCACAGAATGTTCTCCTTCATGTCGCAGCTCGCTGAGCAAAGGTCACTTTTTGTGTTGGTGTGTTTCTGTTTGTGCTGGTAGTTTTAATCCTAATATTATATTACCAGGAACGAGAGTTGGTACTTGTGGTGAAAAAAGCAAATCCTTCAAAGCATGTTTAGATTTGAACTTTGTATCAGTTCAGGTGTATACAGCATTAGGGTCAAATGGAAACGCTGTGACAAAGTTAACGTGCTAGAAGTAGACTTGGACAGTATGAATGTAATAGAWAGCTGTTTCAGCTTAAGTTCAGTATTAATGTAATAC
>NW_013952595.1:386762-392385 GCF_001266775.1 Austrofundulus limnaeus
CACAAGCTGCTCTTCATATTAATGACAAATTTTGGCATTTTTTGATGGGTTACCTTCATTTTTTCCTTCTACTTTTAATTTAAAATAGATTTTCATTCTCGGCCGGTTTCTAAGGTTCTTCTTCTACGTATTAAAAAAAGTTGTTAAACAACTGAGTGGCGCACTACCGCTACTAGTGGAGAGAAATTATTGCACCTTATTCAAAATCAATGCTGTCCCACGGCCCTCTGCGGCCCAAAGTTAAAAACTGTTGTTCTTTTGAGGTCCTCAAGGTGGCGCTCACGGCCCACAATTGGGTCGCGGTCCATAGGTTAAGAATCTCTGATTTAAAGGATATTTTAATCAAGCACTTCCTGTTTTAAATCTTCAATTAAAACACAATTGTTCCCTTAAGCTTTTTACTCAGTTTTTTTGTTTTTTATCGTCTTACAAGTAAATGTTTTTCTATTTATTTTATTTGATTTTGTTGCTTTTCATTCTTCTCTTTTTTTTTAAATTCAGGTGATTTTTTTATTTCATTTTTTGGTACACAACACTTTGGCCAATGTTGTTTCGAAAGTGCTTTATAAAAATTTGCATAGATTTTATTTTTGCATCATAAATCTTTAGGAAGTATTTGATCTTTTTTAGGTGATGTGTAAAATCACCCATTTATGTCTACATAGTAGGGTTGGGCGATATTGGCAAAAAATTATCTTGAAAAATTGTGGTATTTAGCTGATAACGGTTAATATAATGATTAATCCCCTCATATCCTRATCTTATGACCAATTTAAATCACTCTAATGGGAAAGATTTGCTCTCCGTAAAAATCAGTTCCAAACTGTGTCAAAAGTAKAGACTTCAGGCTGTACGTCAGTTTTTAAATTGTGTTGATATGCCAAATAAAACCGGCGTTATGATAAATAAATTACAGAACTTTTTTTTAAAATGTTCGTTATATTTGAATTGGAGGGGAGCACTGAGCGGACTGACCAGAGAAATCTCCAACAATAATTAGCCATATTAATTGTCAAGTGCCAAAAGATAATCAATTAAAGTTTTTCTGACAATTAATTGCACATGACAATTGCAATATGACAACAGCCCCAGTAGTTGGAGCTTCAGAGCAAATGGAATACAAAACAAACAGCCCACTTTTATTTTAATATATTTAGAGCTTTTTCCTCCTTTTATAGTCAATCTAAAGTACTTTCTGTGCCTGTAATCTAAGGTAAAATCTATTTAAATTACACAGCAACAAAATCGATTAAAATACCAACAGGATGAGTACTTTAGTAACACAATGTATACTGTARTGTCACACAACCTGTGGTCCAGGTAACATGTAATTGTTGTCAAYGTGCTGTTTGTGGTTTGTGTGTTTTAGTTACCCTGAGGTGGTGACGGGTGTTTTCTTCGTCCTGATGACTCTGCTGTGGTTCACCAGAGAGCCCGGCTTTGTGCCCGGCTGGACGTCTCTCTTTGAAAAGTAAGTATTATCGATGTTGCAACAAGCATCCAGGAGGGTTAGTGATTGTGGTGTTGCAGTCTGCGGTGAAATGAAACTAACATGAACCTGTCAGAGAACAAGAAATTATAATAAATCACCACCAAGGCAGCACTTCACTTTAAATGAGACGACATAAACAGTCAACAGARTTTGTGTCTTCTTGTTAAAGGAAAGGCTACAGAACTGATGCAACCGTGTCTGTCCTTCTGGGCTTCCTGCTCTTCCTCATTCCTGCCAGGCGGCCCTTCTCCTCCTCATCATCATCCAGCTGTCAAAACTCAGGTCAGTTCCAGTTACTCAGTTTGGCCTGAACAGAACAGAACTTTGTGGGGTCYCATCAGGACACCGAGTTCAACACAACAGACAAGAAGTACAAACCTGCTACAGTTTACATGTTGATGGTGAACATCAGGCTGACACATGTGGAGGATGTTCTTTATCGGATCAACATGAATTACATTAAAAATGAAATGTTACAAACTTTTGGTTTTAACCCTTCAGATGAAGATTCAGAGTCAGATCCACTCGCCCCCATGATCACTTGGAAAGACTTCCAGAGACTTATGCCATGGGAGATCGTCATCCTGGTTGGAGGTGGCTACGCACTCGCAGCTGGCTGCAAGGTGAGGATCAGGAAGTAGCTTTATTTCTGTAGCACTTTTCATACAAGACAAATGTAATTCAAAGTACTTTATGCTGTAGAGAAAAAATAGATATCCYATGTGAAAGCCAGACTCAGCAAATGGTTTTTAGTCTGTAGAACAACTAAAAGAGGAACCAGAGGATCTGTTGTCTCGTTCTGCTTCATAAACTAGAAACCTCTATTTGACATATTCTGCTGCTCAGCCATGAAGGGCCTTTAAAAACCAATAAAATCATTTAAAAGCAATTCTCATTAACAGAAACCCAGTGTAAAGACTTTAGAACAGGACTAATGTGAGCTCTCCCTTYAATCTTTATCATCAGCTGAAATAATAATAATGTGAACGCTTGTTGAGATGATCCATTTTTCTTCTGTACATTTTTCAGCAACTCGATCCACAACTTTTGTGCTATTTCAACAATACTTATATAAAAATGTTCAGGTCCTTTATGTCATGGGTGCTATAACTTCAGCAACTTCTACTTTTTCATCAATTTAGCCATTTGTGACATTTTTTTTCCTTATTGCAAATTAATGGAGTTTTCTTCAGCATCTTTAAAAACCTTTAAAATGTTTAGATCTTTACTGTACTTTTTACTTTTTCTTCTGGTTCTGCTTTGTTCAACTTATTTGTGATCATTTTAGCTTCCTTCAATTTCTTTTTTTTTCTTTGCTAATTTTAGCTTTTTCAGCTACCTTTCTGCTCAATTCACCTCTTCTTCTGGTAATTTAAATGTTTTTTATGCTTCTTTTAGTTGCTTTCTGCTAATTTCAGCAGCTTTCCTTCTGTTTTAGCCATTTTCAGCTAATTTTAGCTTTTTCTAGTACTTTTGAAGTATTGTTCTGTTAATTTTGGCTGCTTTAGCTATTTTACAACAAATTGCAACTTTTTTACCCATTTCCTTGTTTTCTGTCAATATGAGCTTTTTGACTCTCCATTCACCTTTTTGTCTGCTAATTTCAACTTCTTTCTGCTGTCCACTTTTGTTTTCCTTCTTTCAGCTGAAGAGGTAAAAACATTTGTAAAAGTTCTACTTTTGTACATTCTTTCAGCTGAAGTCAATTTTTCAGTTAAAAGTTTTGCTGTTAAACATGTTTCTTTCATACTGCATTTTTGCTGGAAATGCAAATTCTCTAGTTAGGCCGGTCTGATGATTAGACTGCAGAAAGGTCAGCTACATTCATGATGAAACATCAGTAGATCCAAGGACCACTTGAGCAGGAACTGAATTTTRGCTCATTCTCTGTAAAACTGAGTTATAGCCATTTCTGATGCTAAAGTTGATGAAATGTGAGTGAATCAGTCTCAGTAAAAGACTCTTTGAAGATGTTCCTTCGCGGTGTGTGTTTGTAGGTGTCGGGCTTGTCCGTGTGGATCGGCAGACAGCTGGAGCCGATGAGTGGTCTTCCTCCCTGGGCYGTCACCCTGCTGGCCTGCCTGCTGGTGTCAGCAGTGACAGAGTTCGCCTCCAACCCTGCAACTCTCACAGTCTTCCTGCCCATCTTATCAGCCCTGGTACGACTCACTGACTCTTTCAGTCCGTTAAAACTTGGATCTGAATACAGGTCGGAACAAATAATCTGTTGGGAGGTGAACAAATGTTGTAGATGGGTGGACAGGATCCTGGAAGAATGTGCTGATTTTCTTATAGAGAAGAGTATTTTTTTAATTGAGTGGGTATGGCTTATATTCACTCAATAGTCTGGAAATTATGGTATTTCTTCTTTCTTTCTCTTTTTATTATGAAAACAATTCTCTTTATATTCATGTTTTAACTTAACGTTACCTGTATGTTTTATTTTCTTAATTCAAATTTCATCTCCTCAACTTCTCTAAAATTTCCCACCTTTACCACCTCTTCTGGTTGGTTCTCTTTATTCTCCATCTTGGCTCCTTTTTACATCAATCAGTTACATCAATCTACCACCTGTTGCACATTTTTGTCTGTCTGATTTCGTTCTTTTTACCCCATTTTTTCTCTTTTTCCTCGCAGTCGGAGACGCTGCAGATCAACCCCCTCCACACTCTGATCCCCTCCACCATGTGCGTGTCGTTTGGGGTCATGCTTCCAGTGGGGAACCCCCCCAACGCCATCGTCTTCAGTTACGGCCACGTGCAGATCAGCGACATGGTACAAACACACACACATACAGCACCTGCAGCATCAAATGATTAAAGAGCACAAAACATCAGATTTGTTGTAAACAATCAAGTTTGTTTTGTTTCTTAACTTTTGGTGSTTTAAAAAACATTAATTCTACAGAGTCTTTTCATCTCGACGTGTTCATTTTCTGCCCTCTCCAGGTGAAAGCAGGGTTTGGCGTGAACCTGATCGGCGTGGCCGTGGTGATGGTAGCCATCACTACGTGGGGGGTTCCCCTCTTCGACCTGACTGAGTTTCCAGCCTGGGCGATGGCCCGGAACATCACCACACACTTATAACCACCGTTTGTGTCCGCGGGGCAGAGGGCGAGCTGAAGAACTGAAAGACACAAGTTTTTAATCATAAAGACAATAAAAGGTGCATCGAGTGGAAACTTCGTCAGGACTAGACTCAACGAGCCTTGATGAGACGGACCGTGGAGAGGAAGAGGAAACACTGGAAGAATTCTGTTGTTTTTTACAGAATATTTGGTGGCATTTCATACAAAGAATGTACAAAAGTAGAACTTTTRCAAATGTTTTTACCTCTAATGATACTTTTAGTTTACTGTTTATTGTACTGAGCTGGCGAGGGGACATGMGKGATTTTTTTCTTTTGCGTTACCTCGCAAACGTYGTTCATCACTGTTGTGCTGCCAGTTTATTAATAAATTCACATGCTCACCATTAGTGAGTTAGCACAGCCACACATGRAGATATTTACTATGCAGATGTTTTAACAATATCAAGCAATATTAATGTCAATTTCCCGAATTTGTGGCTTGTCCTTTTTTGGCAACTGGATGTTTCAAAATAAAAGTCTGATTTAATTCAGCTCATACAAAACAAACTTTTGTGTGGTACTGCAAAAGAAATCCCTCCATGTCCCCTCACAGGCTCCATATTATTCAGACCTCAAACTCATTTGTTACTAATTGAGCTGATAGAGACAATACGTTTTTTTAAATCCTACCTTCTCATTAGTAAATGTGCCAAAATGACAGTGTAGACCGATCTCAGCTACACTTCATCCAACTCCATTCACTGTTTGTCTTTAGCTGCTGCTAGAATTGGAAATTTGATCTTCCAAAGTAAAGCTTATTTAATGTGCTGCTGTGCAGTGAGGACTTCTTTAAACAAGTTAATTTGGTCTCATAAATCTCGGCGGAGGCCCCCTTTACAGTTTCTGTTCTCTGATCATTGGACCATCTGAAGTGACTTTCAGTAAAACACTTCGTAGAGAATTTCCTGAGTGGCCTCARTTTGTAGAAATCCTTCATTTATTTACATGAACATGATTATTTGGAGCAGAAAGAGTTTGACCTGGTTTGTTAATATATATATA
>NW_013952595.1:392466-395823 GCF_001266775.1 Austrofundulus limnaeus
TCATATCAGGTGTGTTGGAGCAGAGAAACAAGTAAACATGCAGGGCTGCGGCCCTCCAGGACCAGGATTGCCCATGCCTGTTTTAAATAAATAAATAAAAGACACGTAATGTTATGAGGATATAACAGGATACAATTTATATGTGATTTGATTTTAGAGGGAAAATTTGTTGCAGGAAATATTAAAAGAAACCCTGTTTTTATGAAGTTCTCACATGTAAAAGCTACGAACATGTTTTAGAGTTTTAATTTGGGAGAACTGTGGTATATAAAGACAAAGATGTGAAAGTGCGAAGATAAAAAAAAAAAAACATTTCAGATTGGAGACGTGAGTACGGGACGGTATTGTGCAATAGTTTAATCAACTGTTAAATCACTATTTCTTGATGGTTTAAAAAAGTTTTGTTCAATTTCTTAAATGTACTGAGCGCAGACATTTATTTTTACAGAAATTCTACATGTTTTTATTTTATATGTCTATATTCAAAGTCTTGTTATAACCTGAATACATCTTCCTGGTGTAGCAGCAGTGACCTTTGACCCAGGCGCCACACTCCTCTGTAAATACTGGGCTGTAAAGTTGAAATGGAACATTTTACCTATTCAGCCATGAAACAAAGTAGAATGAAACACGTTTAATAAAATCAACATCATTCAGCTGTTTGGATTTATTCACACACAAAGCCTTGTTTTGTCCACAAAAACTGTAATCCTCACAGAAGCAGCATACCAACAAGAGACACATCAACATTAAAACAGTGTTAGAATAAATAACACTGAAAGTACTAATTAGAAAAATCCAACAGGATTTATTGACATTCTGCTGTTTGGATTCACTGTTGCAGCATTTTCCCCCAACAAATATATGCAGAAATGGTTCAAAGTCAGTTTGGAGCTGTTGGGGGTTAAGAGTTTTCCTTGTCTTGAGCAGGGACGAACCCTTCTGTCTCCAACTTGGCTTTGTATTTCAGGTAGTCTCTCCGCTTGGTGAAATATTTCACCTGCCAGAGAACAACATTAGGTGCAGTAATAATTTAGTGTTTACACAGAAAAAAAAAATCTCACGTTTAAACTTTTTCTTGTTGCTTCAACAAACACTAAAGGGACACTTTACCCACTGAGCAGGACATTTAGCCTCAAATTCACTCTGGAACTTCTGGCAGGGTTGAATTTTGTCATTGTTGTCGTCTAAACACTGCCAGAGGTGGTCCTTGGCGTTCCAACAAGCCTTTCTTTCAGTAGCGTTTGGAGCTGCCATCACTGCGTTTACTATTATGAAAAAGCAATAAAAATAAAAAAAAGCTTAGGACAACCGGAAGTGGCTGTAGCTGAAAGATGGACATTATTTACAAATTTCAATGAAAAACCAGGCGTTATTTAAAAACATGAACGCGTTATAAAACTATGCTAAAGCGACTACACAGTCAATACATAATTTGAATAAGTTTTTTTTATATAAAGCTTTACCGTATTAAAAATTAAAATATTCGAAGTAAACCTATTACTCACGTAATGAAAGATGAATAACAAACACTTCGGCCTTCCTTGTCTGAGACTTCTAATTTTCATAAAGCACAAAAACGTCACAGTAAAACCAACAAACACGAAACTTTTGTAACGTTTTCCAGAGGAACGTGAAGGACAAGCCGACAGCAAACAAACCGAACAGCAGCGCCGTTTCCTGGTCGCGCAGTGATGACGTAATGCGCGTGATTACCGCGTCGTACCAGGTGGTGGCGCAGCTGGAGAGGAAAAGTGACCGACCTGAAGTGGCAAGCCTTCTAAAATGGTTTGTAAAAATATAAAATTCAAATGTACATGTTGTTTAAATAACCGTGAAGGATAAATAACATTTAAAACTTCAAGAAAATACTTATTTAAAATATTTAAATAAAAATGAAAATATATTAAAATAAGTTTATTCATAATAGGCTCCTACAGGCTTGTTCAACATAAATTAAACATCTAAAATTGGAGATTTTCTTTACGAAATCAGTTAATTTTCAGTAAACACGCACACTCGAGTCTTTAAATACTGTGACACAAATACATTATCATGTTACTGGGTTAAAGGTTTAGGTATTAGTCTGTTTTTAACATCTAACTGTGTAATGTTGTATGAATACACTGTAAAAGTTTTTTCTCCCTAATATCCTGTTTTTTATTTTCTGTTGTTTTCCTAGATTTTTACACTAGTCTATCAGAAAACAGTAATTTATTTATCGCTCAATTAAAGCTGAAAAACATTTTTTAATCCATATAGGTCTAATCCTCCACACAGAATATAGTAAAGAATTATAATAAAGTTGATAGAAACATGGGAGCAACATGACAGCGTGTGGACACAGAGTGAAAATGTGTGCCGATGATTAAGTCCTTTGGTCCCTCCCTCAGCTTTAGTGATTGAGAATAGCCCCTTTCTGGTTGCCATGGCACTCAGCAGCAATCCATATCTGTTCAAGTGCTTTGACTGACTATAAAGAATAAAATAAAATAAAATAAAATAAAATAAAATAAAATCAGAAGCAGTCTGAAGCTGCAACAAGGTGCTCACCTTCCCAGGAAAAGTCTTTGCTGCCTTGTTTGGGTAAGATTCTCCTGCAGCTTCAGTGGCAGAACTTATTTGTGATTTAGGTCACACTCAGTTCACTGACCTCCATTCAACTCTGTTTCCTCCACTCTGATCCCGGCCAGCACAAGTACAAAAACTTAAGACTSAATGTTTTGCAGCAAAGATCCAGCAGCATCTAAAAACAGCCTTAATTTAACTGTTTGTGTGCTGGAGAAGAAAGACCGTCAGTGTCACTGTCTGTGCTGATCCTCATCACAGGATTGACCTGATCTCACACAGCTGAGTTATTACTGTTAGTAAAATATTACTATGGCTATTACCTGGATGACTCAAGGGGAAAAAACAAAGTTCAATCAACTGATATTGATAAACAGTTATGGCAGGAAATATTCTGCTGATACAGCTTGTTTTTATTTGTCTGGTTTTGTTTGTTCAGAACCCATCCATCCATCCATCCATCCATCCATCCATCCATCCATCCATCCATCCATCCACAAACCCACTGATTTATCCATCCATCCATCCATCCATCCATCCATCCATCCATCCATCCATCCATCCATCCATCCATCCAGGAGATACACCCTGGACATGTCTCCAGTCCATCACAGAGACAAACATTCACCCTTTCATTCTCACCTATAGGGACTATTTAGAGTTTAAAATTAGTCTAACATTCATGTTTTTGGTCTGTGGAAGGAAACTGTAACAACCGGAGAAAATCCACACAGGCACAGCGAAAACATGCAAACTCTACCCATAAAGGTCACCTGGAAGGGATTCGAT
>NW_013952595.1:396332-399849 GCF_001266775.1 Austrofundulus limnaeus
CATCCATCCATCCATCCATCCATCCATCCATCCATCCATCCATCCATCCATCCATCCATCCATCCAGGAGATACACCCTGGACATGTCTCCAGTCCATCACAGAGACAAACAAGACAAACAACCATTCACCCTTTCACTCTCACCTATAGGGACTATTTAGAGTTTAAAATTAGTCTAACATTCATGTTTTTGGTCTGTGGAAGGAAACTGTAACAACCGGAGAAAATCCACACAGGCACAGCGAAAACATGCAAACTCTACCCATAAAGGTCACCTGGAAGGGATTCGATTTGGCAACCAGTTTAGGTCAGAACCCACAATTCAACAATAAGAAATTGAAGGGCAAAAATGGGCTTGAGTTTTCCAAAGCCAAAAACCACTTCTGAGCACAGAAAAATCTGAAGGAGAGTATGTGGTCCTCAGTTTGGACCTTGAGCTCAGGTGCACTTGTGGTCCTGAGCCAAAGCCCAGCAGCTAAAGGCCTCTGCAGTCATATGAAACACTGGTCATCGGTTTTCACAGAGCCATGATGGTACAACCAGTTWTTAGGTTTCAATTCAATTCAAAAATACTTTATTGATCCCAGAGGGAAATTTGGTAGTTTGGTAGTTTTAGGGCGTTACTTGGACAATTTAATTATTATTTATATTTACTGAGGTATTCTTTGGCTCATATTAACCTTTGTTTCATGATCTGAAATGTGTGACAAACAAAGGCAAAAACAGGGCCAATACTTTTCACAGCACCATATTTAAGCTTGATCCCATTGTTAACATGCTAATTACGTAATCAGTAATCAGCCCCATTATTGACCCAAACATCACACATGTCGTGGCTGATGAAGCTGCGTTGCTCCACAGCAGCCGACGGCTCCGCCCTGACCCACGCACACTCACATCGACCAGTTTCTGTCGGCGCGGTGGTGTCCAGGAAACTGACCTCCAGCTGCCAGCGCTCCTAGTCAATACTGCGTGTCAAAACAGAGACAGGGCGTCACGACAACAAAGGTTCTGACACATTCAGACATGAAGAAATTGTTATTTTCAGAATGTGCGTCTCWATCTGGAACTGTGCTCTGATGAATTTAGTGAACTCATTTATTTGAGAAGGAATGTGACAGTAAATGCTAATGTTTTAAACCGAATGTCAGATTTCAGGGCCTCTGATAACAGCTCTGTTTGATTCTTCACCGCAGGTAATCTGACAGGTAAATCATAATCTGTAATCCATAACTGCCTGGTAGAAAGCTAGATGACACAAGCAGGGGCGGAGCTAGACTATTTTGTATGGGGTGGCCAAGGTGTTTACGGGAGGGAGACAAACAAGTAAAGAAATGTACTCTGGATTAGAAAATTCAAGATGGCCGCCACAGCTAACATTAAATAGCTATAATTCATCCATTTAAAGACTTATTGAGATGAAATTTGTCACAGTTTGTGTCTTTTCTGTTTTAGTTTTCCAGTGTTTCAGTATTTCCTTGCATGTTTTCTGTCATTCCTCCTGCCTTCCCCTACTCACCTGATTCCACTTGTGTCTCCTCCAGGTGTTTCTTGTTGTCTTGTTAAGTTCTCACTTTATATTCTGTGTCCTGTCTTCAGTGTTTGTCCAATCATTTTACTGTTCATCAGTCAGGTGGTTGTCCTCCTTGTTCCTCGTTAATTCTCCTTGTGAAGATACTGARTTTTTGTAGCTGCCTTGCCAGCCTTCCTTATTTAAATAAAGCTTTTTGCATTTTGGATTTTGCCTGCACCCTGGRTCATTCTGYCTGCACACAACCTCACAAAATTTGTTGTAAAGAATGATCACATGCTCATTGCTGATGCTAATCCCAAATTAAGCTAGCCATGCTAATTTTACAAAGGGCTACAATCCATCCATGTTTAAACATACACATCTGGAAATGTATACAGAGTGAAAGAAAAYGATTAACRTGTTTGTTTACCTTATTACATGTTTGTACCAGATAGAAAATACACCAATATGTGAATGTTGAATGTGAAGAGTTCATACAACCACACAGCGCTCGGTCTGAAGGCAGTTTATTCTCAGTTCTGCGTTCAGCCCCTTAATTGAGGAAGTCCCTTCAATATAACATCATCTTCAGGACCTGACTCTGCCTGTTTTTATTGTGTCATCATAAATGGCCAGCCTACGGCTGAAAGTCAGGTCCTCATACAATTTGTTCTAATGATAAACCAACGGTTCAATTAAGAGTTGAAGGTGTGTTCAGGCATGAATMTTATCTATTAGTACCTCCTGCCCTGTGTAACCATAATTTACAGCTACCCAGACCAGTCTGTACACAAAATCATCAATTTAATCACAAAACTAGTCACACAACAGTTCATAAAAATATATCATTATTCACCCAAGAAAAGACTATTAAATGTGTGGTGCTTTTAAAAGACTCAGCAGTAAACAACCCAATAAATTTCTTCAAGAGAACAGCATTTAACTAAATCAAAACAAAGTCCATCTCCACCTGCTTGTCTAATTTGGGGGTGGCACCTGGGGTGGCCAATCAGTGTGTGCCAGAGGTGGCACTTGCCACCCCAACCACCCTTCTGGCTCCGCCCCTGGACTCAAGTCAAGTTCTTATGACTCAAAGCAGAAAATAACTCTGACACAAAACACAAAAAATGGCTTTAATTCAGTCTGTTTTACAGATATTATGTTAAGATTTGGTGTAGTAGTAGCTATGAGTTATTCTAAACACATACTCAAAGTGCTGCTCATTGTGTAAGAGCTTTGCTTAAACTTTGAGCATTAAATGWTGCAGTCAACCWTGTTTGTCAGCAAAATATCTCATGAGCTACTGGATTAATTATAATGAAACTTTCAGAAAATAATCAGTGAATGTGGATTTAGAACTGATTAACTTTTGGACCGCCACAGCGGATCAAATTTAGCCAACACATATTTGTCTAAAACTCAGTCAGTTTTATAGATATTGAGCTGGAATTTGTCGTGATCGTGGCTGAGGTTTTTACTATCATACAATCTGAGGTTTTTTTTTTTATGCTTGAGACCATGCATTTTCAAGGTTTAACAAGAAAGGCTAGTTTCAAACTCTAACACAAGGCAGCTGATATGCATTCCTTTAAAAAAAACTTTTTCTATCTCTTTGTTTTCATCTGTTTACGTCAGTGAGCAGAACACATGAGCCCACGAACCACAACACACTTTCACATTCAGGCTTATGTCCCGGAAGCAGAGCTGCAGAGAGGATATTGTATCAAGCACCTGAAAAAAACAAAAAAACAAAACTGTTGGTCCAACAAGTGAGACAAAAAGCTCCCATCAGAATTAAAGAGATTATCTCTCTTAAGTTATGCTAATTAATRCTAACCAAGTAATGAGAGCAGCGTGTTTGTTGTGTGACTGAGGCGAGCCCCATTCACGCCAACGTTTCCCAGCTTCCACAGCCGTGTGCTGCTGCACCAATGAAGGCTGTTGTTGTTAAAAACACACTTGTTCTTTTTTACACACACACACACACACACACACACACACACA
>NW_013952595.1:399880-406059 GCF_001266775.1 Austrofundulus limnaeus
TGCTTGAAGTGCGTCCACCATAGACTTTGTATGTAAACCTGAGGCTCCTGATGCTGAAATCGCGTTTGGTGTGAACGCACCACTAGACAACCTTATTTTGGAAAAATTGTTTATTTCCGACCAGACTGATGAAAAAATGTATATTTCAGTTCACGACAAAGGTGTTTTAGAAATTTTAAGTGTTGTCAGTTTTGTTAGGCAGACATTTGCATAGGCTTCTGTTTGTTTGTTTTAAAGTGCAGATAGCAGCAGTAGCAGCTAGCTGTAGCACTACCTGTGTGAATTTCATTTCGAGAACATTTTTAAATGCTCTGGAACTTCTCTACTCCTCTCTTACATTTACGTACCAGCATTGTTTTTGTCAACGCTGCAGAAACAGATTTATTATTGCTGCCAAAAGGCAAAGGCAAAGTGTATCCATCTGTTAGCAAAATATCTCATGAACCACTTGATTCATTTTATTGACACTTTCAGGAAATAATTACCGGATGAACACCAACAACTGATTAACGTTTGGAGCCAATCCAGCTCAAACTGATCACAATCTGTTGAAATAAAAAAAACATAAAAATATTTTTTATTTAGCCTACTGCACAGATATTGTCCTGAAATATGCTAGCTGAGTATGATCACCAACTTATTTAGAGCGCTATTATATTGCATAGGATTTTGATTGAAAATTTTGCTGTTAATTATTTGGAGTTGACAATACTGTATTTGTCTGTTAGTAAAATATCTTCTGAACCACTRTATGGATTTAATTGAAACTTTCAGAAAATAATCAATAGATGCATGTCTACAGCTGATCAAGTTTTGAAGTCAACCCAATAAAACATGGCTTCATAAAAAACATTTTGCATTGACAAATCAGTATGTCTTAGGTTGTGTCACAAGAAACATTTATTTAAAAAACAAAACAAAAAAAGTGATTTTCTCCCCTTTCTACCTGWTAGACAAACGAGCCATCCAGTCATTTCCTTTAAAGGCAGTGGGCGGCGCGCGCGCTGCCCCTCTCCTCCGCGTGCGTGAGCGCGCGTCCACGCTCACCCAACCAGCCAGGCAGCACGCGAGCCCGCTCTCCTCAAACCGAGCCCAGCAGAACCGAGCCGAGCCAGGAGTCAGGACAGACGGAATGAGGAGCTGTTAGCGGCTCGTGCGTCCCTGAAAGCCTCGCTCAGCTCAGCCTCCTTCCGGTCAGCTCGCGCCGAAGAACGATGGACTTCACAAGAAGGACCGACGTTTTCATCTCTCAGCTGCTGCTTCTCTGCCAAATAGGTAAGAAACTGTTGAGACACGAGAAAAAAGACTGCATGAACGCAGTAATATAGAGCTGCGCGTTTGGTATTTTGTCACATTTTGTTTTTTATTCAGGCTCATTTGGAAAGATTGATTTTTTTTTTGCCTCAATTTGCAGTGAGGCAGAAAMCTGCTCAGCCTTTAATTTTTTACGTGATGCAGTGCAACTATTTTCTGTTTCGTCCTCATGTCTTTTTATTTTTTAATAAAATGACTTCAGGAGGAGGACCAAACAGGCTGATTTATTTTCCATTATAGACWGATATTAAATCTCTGCTAAAGGACTTGCTGCAGACTGAAGTAACAGGTGGAATATCACAGGAAATCACATTATTTTTGTCTGTGCTGATGTTTAAAGAGAAAAAAAATCAATCAAAATGAGTCTAGTGCAAGTTATGTAATGAAATAGACTTTTTAAAAGAAATGGATGGATTAGTGTTTGTCTCACAGCAAGCATGTCCTGAGTTTGAACCTTTGTTTGGAGCTTTCTGTGTGAAGTTTGCATGTTGGGTTTGTGTGAAAACAGAGCTTTAATCTTATGACATTTGTCTGATTAAATAAAGGTTTGAGTACAGAAACTTGTTCGTTTTTTTGGTTAATGGTAAAATAAGGCTCTAATAATTCTATTTAAGTTAGATTTCACAATCGTCAGTTGATTTTCAAAACCTGAGAGAACCCACACGTGGAAAAATACTCATCGATACAACAGGTTTGTTCCTACACACAACAAAGGCACACCACACACCAACAGATCAACATGCAGATGTCAGAAGGGAAATCTTGCGAGACYTCTCGAGATCAAACCTGAGCTCAGAGTAAATAAATATGGCAGAAAAGGAAGAATCAATGGGCAACGTTTGTGGACAGAGAGTGTTTAACAGAGAGAGAAAACAACAACAACAACAAAAAGACATCTYCGACGTCCAACAGTCATTCTTGTGCACCATTGCAGTTATTTTGTCTTCTGTATACTTCGGATTCTCCTCTGTGTTTCCATCACCTCTTTCTGATTGGCTACACGTCACATTCAACAGGCTGTGAGCTCGTTTGACCTCRGGGAACACCACACACAKTGRGTCAAGACAAAGCGGAGCGGTCTCAACGTCATTCTGAGCCGAGTAGATCAGTCTTAACTAGAGATGYGCTGATAAATCCACCGGTTGATTTCCTTCGCTTTTTGAGATCGGGGAGTGGCCAATAGATAAGATCAGTGGAAAAGCTTCTCATCTGCCTCTGCAAAKGTCTGAAAATCAGCCACTGTGCCCTTGTGCTCAGCTGTGAGCACTACCTAATGTCCAGTTAAAACAAGCTTGTATTGTTTCAAGGGTACTGTTCAATATTCATCAATAAAATGAGATTGGAACATTAAAGGTGTATTGTGACCTTATAACACAAGTGTGTCAGCTATTTAAAAAAAGTTGGTATTGGCCAAAGTCAGAATCAGCAGGTCAGACTTTTTAAAGATCGGTGATTAGCCAGAAAACTGCAGTCGGTGCACGCGTACTCTTAACACACCACACAGCAGGAATATCATCAGATTATCTTTAGAGCCATCACAGTAATCAGGGGTTTCTTAAGATTGTYGCAAAACTGGGTCAAAAATCAGCACAATTATCTTGCTGTGTGAACCAAGATTAAGTGTTTTGGTTTAAGTAGAACAATTATAGAATCGGGTATTCCTCAATGGGGAWTGAACCCCAGCCTCCCTCAGTGCTAAGAGGTCAAATATTCCACCTGTCCAGTTTTCAGACATGTTCTGATGTGTCAGGGAGTGACTTTGAATGGATTTTTTAAATCAATATTTATGGTGGATAGGTTTTGTTTATATTGCTTAAAAGTGAAGGGAGCAATCTTCTTTTTCCCATAATTGGGGTGATACTTGACCTCCCTGGGATTTCTGCCCATTTGTTTGAGCTGCAAGTCTTGGTGTATTTATTTTAAAATATCCACACTCTAAAAATGAAATGTTGGATTTACTTAACCATGTTACGCTACCTGGTTCCACTTAACTGAGTTGAGTAAATTCAAAGCAACATACTCATGTTCTTTGGCTAAAAAACTGGTATATTGCTTTGAATTTACTCAACTCAGTTAAGTAGAACCAGGTAACATAACATGGTTAAGTAAATGCAACATTTCATTTTTTACAGTGCACACTGTGGGAGGGGTAGCAATAAAAATGTGATTAAACAAAAGAATAATGGTCAAATAGTAATAGGAGAGTGTTACTGTGGAATCCTTTACAAAACTGGCTACATGTCAGCAGCTCTGCTGCTTCACTATACCTAGAAAGAATTAAAGCTAAAATGTTTAGAATCTTTCCTAACTAAAAGTTATTCAGTCATTTCYTAAGAACCACAGATGAATGACCTATTCCACCCACTCACCCTGACCCCTCATCTGCTGTGATTTTTGTGATCAGACCACCACCTACAAGGACAAAACGCCATTTTAAATCCTAAATGAAGCATAATGTGAGGCATCAATAAATCCATTATGATGGTGTGAGTACACACTGTTGTACTTGAATCTCAACTCATGTATTTTGAGTTTCAGAATATAAAAATCACATTTTCTTTAAATTCCATTGACCTTTACCAACTTTACCCACTTGTCACATGCTCCTTGTCAAACCAAAATACTTGATTGGGTAGAACTGGTCAGCTTTTAAAGGTTTCTTTGCTTTTCCACTCATCTTATATATATAGTATTTTTTCAAAAGTGCTTTTCAGTTGACTGACTGCGTTTTAAGTGATGGAGCTTAAATTCATATTTTTTGACGTGTAGTGAATTAAATACAATTTCTGAAACACCATCTGTCTTTTCCATAATGCCTGGGCTGCACTTACAAACACACACATTCATCCTAACCTCTTTCTCACACTCTTCCACTGTGACACACACACACGCACGCACGCACGCACGCACGCACGCACGCACGCACACACACACACACACACACACAAATCGCTGTGAAGTTGCAGCGGATCTCAATTTGGCCTTGTTTCTCCTATCAGCTCTGCCAGTGAGTGCAGTCTTCCTCACTGAGCCATATGCTTTTCAGCGTGCTTCCTCCTATATGCCCTACATTTGATCACACACGGTGCTTTTCCTCCGGGATGTGTGAAAAATGTGACACTTGTTCTGTTTCATCACAACATTGTGGATTTTTGTGTACACACAGACACAGATATAGGAAACCTAAAGGTGTGAAATGATTGAATTCTGCTTGTTGGAGATTTTAAACAAATCTTATTCAGCTAAGCATGGTTGTTGTCTCTGTGACGCTTCCATCTGATGCTCACCCCAGTTTCATATTTATTCCACTTAGCTTTCACAACATGATGTTTGATGCTTTCTCCTCTCTAATTGCTTCTGTTAAATCAAGTTGGTGATAAAATATGAATAAATAAATGGAATTTACTCTGGAGTTTAAATGGCACGATTGTCAGCATTTAAAGGGAACAAATAATGAAAAACATCACTCTTTTTTGTAACTGAGTGCACATTTAGTTGTCTGAAGGGACTTCAGGTCAAAAACCTATTCAACACAGCTGTGTGAGCTCAAACAATGTGTCAAAAATGTTTTTTTTTTGTAAATTTCTTGTAGAAAATGATGTCAGATTTGTAGCTCTGAGTAGAAATACAACCCTTCTGCATTAAATGTAGTTTAAAACTAGATACTGCAGCTGTAACAAATATGACCACTGCACATAGACAAAGCACCAATTCACCAGAACTCACAAGTCATCAAAATGGATTTATTGTTTTAGGTGGGGGTCTGGAGAGGATAGGGGATGCTAATTGATGAACCCGATGGATAGCCCTTCATCAGAGCTGAACAACAAAAAATATCTGAAGCTCTTATGTTGAATATTTTTTGTGTTATAAGCATTTTTGTATGCCCACACACCCCCTTTTTAGATGGAGCCCCCTCCCCAAATATGGGGTCTATCATAAAACCATTGGCTTCTGATGTGTAGGTTGGACATGTCTGCAATTCTACCAAATTCCATGTTGATCGGCGCAACCGTCTCCATGATACGGTTGACCAAAAAACAGTACAAAAACAATATGACTCGTATTGCATGTGGGAGTCATAATTAGGACGGGGTTTTGTTCAGGACTGAGGGAAGAATGTGTCGCTATATTGGTCTGTTGTGAAAAGGGAACTGAGCAAGACAAAATATTTTCTCATTTTAGTGAAGATTTAGCTGAACTATGTTATCCCGGACAAGCCCCCATTGTGTTATGACCCACTGGCTCAAAGGGAATAATAACACACAGGACAACATGAAGGTAACTACTACAGCAACATTTAAAATCTCTGTTATGTTCCAATTATAAATATTTTCAATTCCAGTTCTATTTTGGTTTATTCCCATAAAATCCCAAGAATTTTTTTTTATTGTCATTGTACAGGTGGTCACAAAGAAAAATAAAACACAAGTTTGAGTTTCTATTTTTATTCGTATCCTCATTAAATACTCCAAATGTCCTTAAACAGACCTTTTAAAATCTAAAAAAAAAAAAAAAAATCAGCCTTGCTAAATGCGGTGAGAATGTACAAATTAACATCAAATTACGGAAAAATA
Source organism: Austrofundulus limnaeus (assembly GCF_001266775.1). Taxonomy (NCBI): domain Eukaryota; kingdom Metazoa; phylum Chordata; class Actinopteri; order Cyprinodontiformes; family Rivulidae; genus Austrofundulus; species Austrofundulus limnaeus. Next base: position 405,772 of record NW_013952595.1, read on the forward strand.
CATTTTTAGCTCAAATAAAGATTTTGCCAATACAGCTGTAGCTGATAAGTTCTCAAGAAATTATAACACAAATATGAAACGTTTTAAGCAGCACGAGTGGTCGTAAGCTTCAGTTTGTATTTAGGCTACAGTTTAGTGTTTGCCTCAATATGGATCAATACTGCAGAAAGATGGTACCTTATGGAGATTATTACATTAGATTAAAATATTAAAACTATGACCCCTACAGATTAGGTTTTTGAACACCCCCCCAACCCACACACACACACACACACACACACACACACA
>NW_013952595.1:411126-425785 GCF_001266775.1 Austrofundulus limnaeus
CACACACACACACACACACACACACACACACACACCACACAACCACCACCAAAAAACAAAAAACAACTGATTGGCGAAAAATTGTGCTTTGCTAAACTAGATACCGCGTAGCGGTAACGTAATGACCCCSGCATGCAGAAATGCACTGGAACTCAGAAGTCTTTATTCCTAATAAATGTCATGCTACTAGGTGCACCCCAAAATCATAGTGGCTTGGGAGGGGGTCTTTTTTTTTGAGGGGGGGCGGCATTGGTTGACCTGATGGATAGCCCCTCGTCAGAGCTAAACAACCAAAGAAAATTTGAAGCTCCTATGCTTAATAGTTTTTGAGCAATAACCATTTTTGTATGTCCAGATACCATTTTTTCAGATAGCTTCATCAGAGCTAAACAACAAAAGAAATTTGAAGCTTCAATGTTGAACAGTTTCTGAGTTATAAGCATTTTTGTTTGTCCAGACACCTCTTTTTCAGGTAAATTGGTGGTCCGGGGGGTGGGGCACTGACTGGTGGGCCTGATGGATCAGACACCCCCGTTTGAAAGGAGCCCCCTCCTCAAATATGGGGTGTTTCGTAAAACCGTTGCCCGGCGCAGTTTAGGTCAGACTCATCTACAGTCCTGCCAAATTTCATGTTGACCGGTGCAGCCGTTTTTGTGCTATGGTTGACCAAAAATCACTGAAAAAAATAAATAAAATAAACGGTACGAAAACAATATGACTCCCGCTTACGCTTCACGTGCGGGGATCATAATAAAGATGAATGTAGCAACCCATTAACTCTGCTAAGAGGCTGTCTCAATGTTAATTACAGTGTAACAACATATAACTAAAACCAAATGTATTTAGGAAATGCATATTTGAATGTACAGCCGCAAAACCAGTCCTACCGCATCCTCCAAGACTCAGACCCTGTGGTGTGCTGTATAGACAACAGTTCTAAAGACAAGAAAGAAAAAAGTGCTGTGTTACTGTTACCAATCAGACATTTCGTAAAATCAAATTGCTTCAGTAACAAAAGGCATTAGTCACAATTATAATTTTTTTAACAGCCATGTCGACAAATTTAGCTTTTAGATTCAAATTGGACCAAACTCTGGTGCATGTGTAATTTGTATGGAGCAGGCACTCGTCAATATTTGTCCAGTGATTTAACAGTAATCATTAGTTAGTACAGTCATTTCCCCCAGAGGAATATGGGCAAAGTGCCACCCTGCACCATGCCATATTTAATGTGACATCAGCGATCATATGTTCTGCGGGTGGGGCGCCATCTGGCCTGTCAGCGCACTGTAAGCAGAAGGCGCTGCATCCGGTGGCAGAATAGGTCACCTGATGGTGTAACACTAACTGGCTACAAAACACTCACACATGATGTCCTGGCTTCCACAACAAACATTGATAAATCAAAGTTAGTAGAGCTGCATTTACATAATGAACAGTTGGATCATAGTAAATCACATGACGTGTGTCTGTACAGTTCCTGGTGTTAAGTTGTCAAAAACATAATACTTTTTAATAAGTGAGTGAAATACCACTGTTAATACAAGTTATCTTTTATTGCAGCATAAAAAACTCATTGGAAAGACTGAAAAAATTAATAACCTCTAAATTGTTCTGATCTTACAACAACCAGAGAGTTATCAGGTAACAGTCACATTAATATGATAAACTGATGCTGCAGTGTTGAATAAAGTACCACAAAGTGATACTTGAGTAAAGTAAACTTTGGTAAGTATCTTACCAAAAAATGACTTTGGTAAAAGTTAAAGTCTCCTTTAGGAATATTACTTGAGTAAAAGTTTTAAGTGTCTGATATTTTTTGTACTTAAGTATTAAAAGTAAAAGTATTGATTTAAAATGACGAGTTAGATTTTCTGTAAGGACATTTATTAAAACAATGCAGAAATGACTTGTATTAAAGTAATTAATTCATGTTGAATTTAAGATGCACTAGTCTAGCGGTTTCAGTTTATGTACATACTGTGTATCAAGGCTGCCCAAACCTTTTCCCCAAAATGAAAATCTATCTGAGGGCTGCGACCAAATGCAATGATATAATTCATGATATACAAATACTTCTTAAGGACAGTCCTTTTATTTTAATGATTTATGTCCTGCTGGAATGTGACATGATTTGTTTGTGTACAAACTAATACAGTATCAGAATTTTATATACTTATACTTCTATTTCAACCACAATTAAATTCACTCTATAGGAGGCACAATTTATATGGATAATATTTATTTTTTACAAAAACAAGCTGGAATGAAAACAAGCAAAAATGAAATTAACGACATTCTACGTCTTGTCTTTTTTAAGAATGTAAGAAGTAAAAAGTACAGATAATTGTGTGAAAATGTAAGAAATAGAAGTAAAAAGTAGACTGAAAAATAATTACTCAAGTAAAGTACAAATACCCCAAAATTCTACATAAGTACAGTAAAGAAGTATTTGTACTTGGTTACTTTACAACTCTGTTTATTAGCTACTTTTGGACAGGGGACCAGTTTAAATCATGTCGCTACCTAAATACTTCACCTGTAGCTTTTCAGGGTCCTTCTATTTATCGGGTGTGTTTTGCTTCAGAGCAGGGGCAGACTGGCATATATGTCTACCGAGAGTTTACCCAGTGGGCTGATGGGTTTGTGGGCCGATGGGCTGCAGGTGGTCCGGCCCGTAGAAGTGCTGTGGCACTTGGCCCCGTAGTCACCACAGCGCTTGTTTTATGGCACCACAATGCCTCCATAAASGCTGTTTTTATAATAGTTGCGCTTTAGGTTCTCACACAGGGCGTGCACAGTCAGCAGTGGAGGCAGAGCCTTGGCRCTTACATTGTTGCAGATTTTTTCAAAAGGACACGTTGCAGTACACTTTTATAATTTTTGCAATGTTGTTAATAGAAGAGCAAAAGTGTGACAAACTTTCAAACTGTTTGAGTGGTGCGCAGCGCACGTCTCAACAAGTGAGGTGGACGGGGGGTGGCTATGCYCCCCACCCCACCCCCCAAAATTTTGTGTCCCCACCAGTTTTATCTTTGTTTTGTGCTCATTTTAGTTTCCCCTAGCTATTTAGGATTAGGTGGTGTTTACATGTTCTCCCTCTGCATTAATTTTTTCCCTGGTTCTCTACTTTTCTCTCACAGACATGCCTTTAGCTTCACTGGTACACACTGTAGGTCTCAAACAAATGCTTGCTTTGAACGAAATCATGTTTGAGTCTGAGTAACTTAAACCCGACAGTTGAAAGTGGGCCCGTCTGTCAGAAACTCCTGGGCCACCTTTTCACCCCAATCYGCCCCTGCTTCAGAGTAAACACTTTCTTGACTCAATAGGGACTCTTAAGTGATGAAAGGCAGTGTCAGTGGTCCATAYATAAGACGCTACTTCATTTTCACTGTGGTCTGCTGTGACATACTCTTCTTTGAGCAGCAAAGTAGACTGATTTGTTGTACGAGTCTTGGTTTCYAAAACTCCCTGTGAATGTTTGTTGTGCTCTTTAAAAAGCAAAGATCCACAACACACAGCTCAAACTATGRATCCTCCAGTGTTGAGGGTGAATGTTACATACAGTTGAAACTAGATCTTTATATCCAAAGTATAAAAAAATCAAAACWGTTTTTTTYCTCACTGTCTGACATTAATTCAACCATTTTATTTAATAAAAGTTTTCAATTTAATGTTGCAGAGGAGCTGGTGCCCATCACCTGCAATCATTGTATGAGAGGCAGGGTTCACCTAGTACCCAGATCATGAGTTCATCACAGGACAACATTAAAGCAAACAAAACGTTTCCTGTTTTAGGTCAGGTGGGGTTCCTAAAATTATTTCTGTTGGCTAAATGACTGAATAATGAGAGGAAAAATAGTATGAAAATGTTTACTTTCTTCTAAGTTTATACACGCTAAGATTAATGTGCTCTAAATTAACCACGGGAACCCTTGACAAAAATTTGGTATTGGAAGCTTGATAGGTTGGTTGATGAAATCTGATTTATTTGGAAGCACACCTGTGGATTCATTTTAGGGCACACCTCAAACATGTCGCTTTTTTGTGTTGAATCAAATCAGCCAAGATATCGGGAAGAGAATTGTCAACCTCAACATTTTTGATTCATCCTTTGATACAATTTCCAGATGCCTGAAGGCACCACATTCATTTGTTCAACCAGTTATACACAAATAWAAACATATAAACACCTGTCATCTTATTTCTCAGGAAGGAGATGGGTTGTTCAGTTCTCAAAATGAAGTGTTTTTGTGTGAAATGTTCATATTGTCCTCAAAACAAAAGCAGAACAGCTTGTGAAGAAGCTGCTGAAGCTGGTCAGAGTCATTATCAACAGTGAAACGAGTTCTGTACGACATATGCTGAAGGCCATTCAGTGAGGAAAAAAGTAATTACTCCCAAAGCAACATGAAAGAGACAGATTAGTTTGCAAATAAACACGGGGACAAAGACTTTAATTTTTGGAGACATGTCCTATGRTCCGATTAAACTAAAATTTAAATGTTTTGGTCAATTGCTATATTTATAGGAAAAAGGTGGAAGCTTGCATCAAAACAGCTGTGAAGAATGTARGTGGCAAAATCATGTTGTGATATTCTTTTCCTTTAGAAAAGACGAGTGCAAAAAAAATTGAAGCATCATCTCAAGATATCAGACAGGAAGTTAAAACCTCAGCACAAACGGGTCTTCCAAATAAACAGTGATCCTAAACATATGGCTAAATTAGTTACAAAGTGGCTTAAAGACAACAAAGTCAGTGTTTGGCAGAGGCCATTAGGGCTGTAAGAAAATATCAACACTAAAATAAGGCAATATTTCATTTCCTGATACTGCATCGATTCTCTGAAGCACTGTATCAATTTCTTTTAAGGTTTAAAATGTAAACCTTCATGCCAGCAGTTCATTTTTGTGCTGTAGTTCTGTGATGGACTTGTGACCTGTCCAGGGTGTACCCCGCCCCTCGCACTGCGACTGCTGGATATGGGCATCAGTGACCCTGAAAGGAAGAAGCAGGGGTAGATAATAGGGCTGTGTATTGGCAAGAATTTGGCGAAACGATACATACCATGACAGAGGGGTCAGGATACGATATATCCTGATATATTGCGATACTGTAAGCAAGGCAATATTTTGCGATATATTGCGATTTTTTTTGTCCAAAATTCTATTCGATAAAAACCTCTTACTGGTAAAAAAAAAAAAAAATTAAAAACTTGATAGGTTCCTGAGACATTCGTTGTCTCAGAAAATTCTAATATTACATAGACATACTTTTGATACATTAAGCTGTGTTCTGCTTTGTATGTATTTTATTTTATTTGTTTCATTTTTCTTATTTCATCCATGTTTTCAATTATTAGACTAAATTTGCCAATAAATAGTTTGAAAATATATATTTTGCAGCTTTTAGTTTTTAATATTAATTTACAATATGGTCACCCAACACTTAACAATAGCCTCTACCTCAAGAGGTAGAGGAGCCAAATGGCTGGCTCACTGCTGCCAACTAGTGGTCAGAGGCTGAACTACGACATAAAAATGAACGGCTGGCAGGAAAGTTGACATTTTAAACCTTAATAAAAAAATCGATACAGGGCTTTAGAATATCGATACAGTATCGGGAAATGAAATATCGCAATATTTCAGTGTATCGATATTTTCTTACACCCCTAGTAGATAATGGATGGATGGATGTATGCAGGACCAGCCCTAGTCATTTGGGGGCCCTAAGCAAGATCTGTTTTGGGGGCCCTACTTCACCATAAGTAGATCATAAAAGATACGCAAAACTAAATGCTGTATATAATTATAATAACCCGGTGCAGAAAATTTGACCTCTAAGAACACAGTGTACCATAGTTTACTGAATGATCTGAATGATGCTCAGTGTTGAAACTTTTAATATGAGATTAACTTTGCTTTGACTACTACAGGATTCCAAACATAAAGTCTAAACAAATATATGATGCCAATTCAATAGAATAACAAAAATTGTATGTTGAAACTTTTATTCTCTAACTTATAATTGGTAACAAGCCAAGTACATAAATAAAACACTGAATACACATTCAAATCTTAACATCAAAAAGTATTTACAAAATGTAAGGCTTAATAAATGTATTAAGCATTTAGAGAAAAATGCATTAATTTGAAAAATCATAATGAAAAAATATGGAAATATATTGTTTAAAACAACAGCTAAGAATCTTAAACACCAGAATTAAAATCTTAATTGCAGCCCCATCACTTTCTTTTTCCAAAAGTGTTCTGTTCCTTTTTCCTTGAAATGGCAGTTCTCATCAAATTGTGAGTCTACTTGATTTTTGGAAGCAAAATAAGCCAAACTGTCATAAATCTGACCTCCAACCTCACTGGAAGAATTCAAAGTCTCTGTGAACATCTGCAGGAGCTCTGCAGACTSGTTCAGCTCAGACCTGGTCAGACAGATGTGAGGGACCATGGAGTAGGATCAGCTGGTGGCTTTAATCATTAGTTACTGTACCATTGCATTCGAAGAGTAAAATTAGTTCAAGCTTTCATTATTTCTGTGCACAAAATTCAGTTTTCCAAGAAAGACATCTTCTCATACTAGTGGGGGGGTCTGGGGGTTCTCCCCCAGGAAATTTTGATTAAAATAGATGCTGTTTCCWRCATTCTSKAAAATTTTAMCAGGTTGCTAAACATATTAAAGTAAWCASTGGATTTCATGACTATTTAGTATGAATGTTTGAATCATCCTGGTTTTAAATTCACTACTGGCCAAGATCAGGAAATTAATGTGATAATTTATCAAACAAGTTTAGAGTTCCATTTTACTTTTATGTCTATTTTTGGTTTAGTTTTATTTGTAGACATCATGCCAAGCAGTGCTGACACTCAACTACATGTTTAAAAATAAGAATATTAATAATTTTACCCAATAAACAGATGTAATTATGATAATCACCTAAATTTACTGATGGGCCTATTCATAACCAAAACTAACATAACATCGTGCAACCTACAGATAAAAATACTCATTAGTTCCTAAATGATTATTAAATAAGCAGCTTTTCATAAATATCAGGTCATTTATTAAGTAATTTTATTTCATAAACCATACCTTTCTTCTGTTTTTCAATTTAGGAGGGGCGGGGGTCACTCGCATTGAACGTTAGTTTCATCCACCAGTTACTGTGAAGGCGGCAGCGTCAGTACCAGCAGCATTTTATGGGGTAAAAGAACGAAAATATAAGTGGCTCTGTAGCAGCTGCCTGACCTGACAGAACCGGCCRTTCTGTGATCCTCCAGAACTCACAGCCAGCCAGCTCTGCACCCCTCAGTGATCCACAGGTGTACACCCGGTGTTGTACGAAATTCAGTTCCCCTGTGAAAATCTGTTCCCCCTGTGTTGGGAGTGCCTCCCTCATATTAACCATTTAGGACTGATCTGACGTTATGCCTGGACCAGTGAATCTCTCTAAGGTTAACCAGTAGAGGGAACAGATTTTCACAGGGGAACTGAATTTGCACATCACCTGTGCCGCGATCTCATGGTGCGTTTACAGACGGCTCGAAAAAATGTGTTACAGCATCTTAATAGCAGATTAAACAGTTGTAAAGGTAAAAAAAAAGTGCGGGGGACAGAGGCTACAGATACAGAAAGTGAGGGGGACATGTCCCACTCGTACCCCGCATCCATTACACCCATCTCAGTGTTAACTCTATGGTCAGTTCAGTTTACCATGCTGCTGTCTCGGGGCTCCTTAATGGCCGTGGGGCCCTAAGCAGCTGCTTAATTCGCTTCTAGGCAGGTCTGGCTCTGGATGGATGGCTTCCTGTTCACCTGCGAGTTGATTTTAAGATTTTACTGTTGGCTTTTAAAGTTCTTAATGGTCTGGCCCCGTCTTATTTATGTGATCTTTTTAACATCTACGCTCCAGTTAGAGCACTCAGGTCTACCAACCAGTTTCTCTAAGGCTACGTTCACACTGCAGGTCTTAATGCTCAGTTCCGATTTTTTGAAAAAATCCGATCTTTTTGTGTGAACGTTCACATTACATTTTAAATGTGACCTGYWTCAGACBCSTGTGTGAACGCWMCACAGCACTGATGTGACACGCATGCGCAGTAAAAGACGTGACGTCTCATCAGCCGGCTTGTTTRTTTACAGAGCTAGCATGGATGCTACATTTTACACATCGAATCAGAAGTTGTTGTTTAATCAGAGCCGATTAAATAATTATCTGACATCTTGTTTAGTCAGTGTTTATATCTGAACCTGCCTCTGACCGGGATGCTCCAGTGAAGCTTTTTTTTTTTTTTTGAACGAAACTACGAGCTGGAAAAAAGTATCGACCGAGTATCGAACTTTAGGATCGATACTCTCCGCGACCCAGGCTGGACATGTTATTATCAAACTATCTACGTGGAAAATGAAAAGTAAAAAGATGAATCAACTGGACTTGTGTTTTGGAGCTGTAAACACATGGAGCTACAGATTTAAACAGCGAGACTTGAGGTTAGTGTCTTATCGATCCTTCACCCCCTCCTCCTGATGAAAAAGTCAGATGAATGTGACATGAGCGTTCACACTGCAGTCACTTTGAAAACATCAGATATATATCYGATTTAAAACCACATACTGAAACGGCCTGGGTCGGATTTGAAAAAATCGGATTTGTCGCGTTCAGACTGTCATAAAAAAATCGGATATGAGTCAGMTGGGTCAAAAAAATCGGATTTGGGTCGGATTTGCCTGCAGTGTGAACGTAGCCTTAGATGTTGCTAGATCCAAAATGAAATCTGACTTTCTGCAGTAGTTCCAAAGCTGTGGACCAATCTACATCTTCATATCCGGTCTGCTGAGACTGTTGAGGGTTTAAAATCTTTGCTGAAGACCCATCTCTTTTCATTGGCTTTTAAGACCGTCTTTTTCTTATTAGTGTGTTTCTGTATTTTGTTTGTATCTATTATTTGTTTTGTTTTTGAAATGTAAAGCACTTTTAGGTCAGTTTTTGTTGTTTTAATGTGCTATGTAAATGAATTTGACATTGACATTTGACATAACGATTTAATGGCACATTTGGCCTAACCATTGAAAACATGGATGAAATAAAAACTATGAAACATATAAAATACATATTAAACATTTTGTTTTTTTTTTAATCAGAATTTTTGGAAAACAAATGGCAATCTATTGCAAAATATCACCTTTACAGAAATAAATCTCAATGTATCGTAACTACCAAATTCTTTCCAATACACAACCCTAGAGGCTATCACAAAGCTTTTATCTCAATCCCATAGAAAATCTATGGGCAGAGCTGAAGGCGTGACTAGACAGTCTACAAACCTGACTCCGTTAAACCAGGTCAAYGAGCAGGAAAAGGACAACATCCCAGCAAACTATTGTGAGAAGCTTGTGGAAGAAAACCCTAAATGTTTGATCCAAGTTATACAGTTTAAAGGCAACACTATCAAAAATTAAGAATATATAAACTTCTGACTATAAAGAAAGTGATAAAACTGGTTTCAACTGTGAGTTACATGTGTGGCCCAATCAGTGTTTCTATGGCATTTTACAGTAAGACAGGTAAATGTRGGGGCTTGAATCTGCAAGTTTTTAAAACTGTTTAACTTGTTAGGGTTACAACGTGATTCAATGATTGTTTTTTAAGCTACATGTAACTCCAGGTGTATTTATCTCTAATTGCTAATGCTAATTTACTTACTCATATGTAACTTCCTAAACTGAATTCTAAGATATACCATAAAAGCATGCCTTAATTCCTAAACTCAGTTTGACCCATTTGCAACCCCAAAGTCCCCGCTGGCTTATAAAAATAAAAACTACAGTTGTTTTTCAAATATATTCTATGAGTATCCCAGTGGATTAGACTAAATGAATGTTCCAAAAATCTAAATGGAAAATCTGCTTTGAAGAGATAAATCTTATTTTCCTAAGCCTTAGCTTTTGTTGTTGTTTTGTTTAATTTGTCCAGTTTTTAGTGAAAGATTATAATCTTAAATGCTTGTTTTAGTTTTTTCTTGAATAATAGAAATGTTAAGCATATTTCTAGAGGCGCACCAATTTATCGGCAATGATTTCCTTAATTTTGGGAGATTGTAGATCGACCGATACTTTGTGATAAGATCAGTGGAAAAGATTGGCTTCTCGTCTACTTCCACAAAGATCTGAAAATCAAGTTTGTATTGTATTGTTCAATGTTTTTTTAACAAAATATGAAGGTGTATTGTGAACTTGTATCGCATGACAGTGTCCGTTATTTAAAAAAAAAGTCTTTTGGCAGGTCAGACTTTTTAAAGATCGATGATTGGCCAGAAAACTGCAACTAAATTTTACACTTAAATTTAGGCTCTTTTAAAATCAAATTAGGTTGAATTTACACCAGGTAGATGCATTCCCTTATCATAGTCAGCACACAGTTAGCAGATCAAAAACAGATGTTGCACTGAATAATTGATACCTACTTTCTTTGATACTTTGTCTCTTTTCTCTCTTTCTTTCCCTCTCAGCTTTACTCCCCCCCACCCCCAATCTGGCCCCTCAATCTGAAGCATTATATTCATAACCGCTCTCATCCTTTAATCCACTTAGCTGCAGTCCGCTCTTACTTTGGCTGTATTTGGTCATGGGTATTTCAGATCTGTTCTGAGCCACGAGGAACGCTGGATCTTTTTGATGCTGAGCAGCCCGGACAGTAGACTTGGTCCAGTCAAACCTTTATGTCGGTCAGAACTTCAGTAGTTGCTGTGGTTGTTTCCTGTCAGCACAGATTAGAAAAAACTGTGTCTCAGAGGTAAAAGTGAGAAACAAGATGAAAGTGAGATGACCTCTTTAGTTTGTAGTTTGATACTTTTTAAAAGAACAGCAGCTTTAGTCTGTTTCTCAGTGGCGACAAAGGCTCTGTTCCCAATGGGTGCTAACTCCCCATCCTGCATGATTTGTCAGGAAAGGAGAGCTCTAAATACAGGTATGGATGCACAACAACAGACTGTGGATCTGATCACGCAGTCCAGGTCAAAGGTTGTCTGTGTTGACATTGTTGGGAAAATATGAACAAAAACCTCCCAAAGATGGACCACCTAGTTCTTTCTATTGCAATTCAATGCATGCAAAGTTATGGGAGGTGCCTTTTGATTTGCCTGACCCCAAATGTTCCGACCAGGTTGAAGCAATAGCTTGACTGATGTAGAAGTGACAGAAAATCCAGCCATCACTTTAACACATTTTTCCCCAACCTCCAATGTAATTCAGTGACATATTTTCAGCATTTAATCTCTTGAAAGGATAATCCAGCATTAACCTCAACCCTTTCCACCCATGTCAAATCACCATTCGATAACTCTATATGACACGATTAACACTTACGTGTGACGTTCCTCTTGCCCTAATCTCATTCATGTTGCTTTGTGATTGAATACAAATGACTTTATAACACTGTCAGATTGTGTCTATTACATAACTAAGTAGATTAAAAATMTGTGCTTTTGGCAAATCATTAACAGGATGATGTCTTAATGTTTATTTAATTAAAGTCAGATTTTATTTTGTAATCTTACAGAAATGTGAATGATGGCTGATCACTGATTTATTTAATTTTTAAATCTTTTTTCAGAATCACTGTTGGCCTTTGTGTGGTTTAGCTGACTGTTACACAGTAGGGAGTGATGGAAAAAAATCCTCCTTGGTTGGTTTGCTTGTTTCAGTTCTGGACTTGTGTAATATTTATTTGAGCATGTCTACAAAGAAAAAACAAACAAACAAACAAAAAATAACACTTTCACAACTAAAGACAGTATCTCACTGTTGGAGACAAGTTGACAACTGTGACGGGGAAAAAAGTGCTTGGGATATGGATGTAAATCAGCAGCTTTATCACAATAAAATATTATATCGATTTGTTTGGATGATGATACGTTTTATTATCACAAAGTCCACCATGATACAATTTTTTTACAAAGTCTGATCAATATTTTCATTTTGCCTTGAATTAATCAAATTATTTAATTGATATATCAATGCTGCACTCCTAGTTTGGGAGTTTGGGACTAAGTGACTATCAAGCCATGAAGCAGCATTCTGAGCAGCCAGTTCTGGAAAATTATCTGTATTTGTCAGAACAGCTTGCAAAACTATATCGTAGGTTATACACATTGTGTTGCTCTCTTCTGCCCACATTGTACCTCTTTCAGACCACTTTGTACCCACCTTGGCAGCCACGTTTATAATTTAATTTACTGGAGTACACTTTTGTAGGGAGAGATGTAACGATTCACTCAAACCCTGATTCAATTAATTGATTTTAAGTTCACGATTATGATTATTTTCGATTATTTTTCAACAAAATGAATCGTTGCAATTTTACAGCCAGATGTTTCTTTTCTTTTAACATCATTATTTACGTCTTTATATCAAACTAACTGCCTGGTGTCTTACGCTACATTTACACCAAATGTGTTGCACGCCTCCAAAAATCTCAAAACGCATGCATCTTGATGCTGGTGTCCAGAGGACAGACACATTTGATGTGAACGTATACGTGCTTCTTTAGATGCTCGAGGGGAGGAGCCTTTTTAACCGTAGTTTCGATAACTTACCAAACATGCCGACTTCCTCACTAATCGTCCTCCAGGTAAAGTCCCTTTTATTTCTATCACGATAACGGACACTGGAATGATCAGAAATGATCGGACTATCAGTTTTTCCTCCATTGTTTGTGTGATCCGATTTCTTCCAGTATTTCCTGCTGGTCACCAGTACGTGACTGAACAGAGTCTCTCTGATTGGTTGATGCGAYGCGGCGAGCAGCCAAAGTTCAGATTTTCCAACTCACGCGTCGGACTCTTTGGACGTGCCGCGCGTGCACTGCTTCGAACCACGCTGCTCGGCTTCTAAACGCCCCTAGATGCACGTCCACCATTGATTTTGCATGTAAACCAGATACTCCTGATGCTCAAAACGCGTTTGGTGTAAATGTACTATTAGTAACAGAATATAAAATATGATAATCCAACAGTTCAAACAACTTGATATTTTTGTTCAAATAACTCATAGACAACATTCAAAAAAACTAAAATGTCCCATGTCACTGACTGACRATAACTTTATTCAAAAACTTGGTGCCAAAGACACAACACACCGAATGCTGCAACTGTACAGCCACAAACAAAAAAGGCTATATAATATGTTCAACGATTAATTCAGCTAGGCTGAGTGAGCAGAGGAATTGCAGTAGAAAAAGGATGATGGCAGGATACCAAAGAACAAAAGGTGAAAAGGAGCACAAGAGTGAAACTAAGTCTCTGAAAGCAATGCTCAAATGTTCAATCAACAAATGCCAATGCTCTCTCTGTGGTCTCTCCAGTTGAGAAAGTCTGTCTGAAGTTACAGCTGCTGACAATGGTGGTCTGTGTCTGTCTATGCCCACAGACAAAAGCTACTGTTTTTTTTAAGTGGCTGGCACTAAGGACTTGAGGCTACAGGAGAGGGAGAGAACCTTGCTAGGACTGAGTTGTCTGGATAGTAATGTCAAAAGAGATAAAAAGATAGACACGCTTTCATGGTGTCAGTATATTTTTGTGTCAAGTAGGAAGTAAATGAGACAAAAATGGTATTCATTTATGATGTATATACCACTGGAGAATACAGGCTTATGGTAAAGTTCTACATTTTCTAGAAAAAAATAATACTTATGAAAAGAAAACACTTGTTTTGTGAAAAGCTCTTTGAGCAGTAAATTGTTGGATAAATCAGTTTAGCTACACACAATATGTATCTGCATGATAGTGACATTAATTGTCAAAACTAGTTAAGCACCCAGAAAGAACTGCTTTATTTAGGTGTGATTTGATACACAGGACAACTAGGATATGTAAGTGGTTTATTGTGCAAGGAGTTGGTGTTGAGAGATGAGGGTCTGACAATGGCTGTGTCCAAATTCAGGGGCAGGGTCCTCCAACGACCGAATTTATCGTCTGCTTACGCCACAGGGTCGCAGTGGAGGCTGTCCAAATTTGAAGACTCTTTCGATGTGACCCCTAAATGCGTCCTCATTTTTCCCTGATTTGTGGAACAGGTCTGATGGAGCCTTCTCGGCCCACGCTATCCCATAATGCATTGTGGGCTGACTGGATATCGTTTTTTTAATTTTAATTTATTCATTTTTTTTGCTCATAATAACGGACAAAATGAAAGAAAGGAATGTAGTTTTAAATAAGAAAATGGCAGTATAAAAATGAAAAGTTTAAAGCAATTATGTTGTTAATGCTTTTGTCATTTGTACAGACATGTTTTTCAGTGTTTCCCCTAGGAAACTGGTCTTGGCGGCAGGGGGTGGGGGGGCTACTTGTTTTATAAAAACATAAATTTATGTGACTCACCTGCAATTATGGTAAAACATTTACACATGCATGAACATTTAATTGCCTAACTACATCTTAGTTAAGGACTCCTCATGATAACTACCAATAAAATTATTATTGACAATAAATGATTAGAACTGTGTGCAGCAGATGATCTGAATCCAGAGTTCTCAGTTTGAAACCTTCTGGAGCTCTTCTGTGTGACTCTAGGTGTGACAGAGTGTGGATGGTTGATTGTCTCTTTTGCATCCCTGATGGAGACTGGAGACCTGTCCAGGTGTCTCTG
>NW_013952595.1:427150-432087 GCF_001266775.1 Austrofundulus limnaeus
ATATAATAATATTGTTATTTTGCTGATTTTGATCTATTTTTCCTCTGTTTAGCATCATCACAGTTGATAGGTGACAGGACATATGCTGGAGTAAGGGCAGGAACATTTCAGAAGGCACCGTCCAAAGTCACATCCTCTTTTTTTTCTGGTCTTCATGGTTTACCAAGGACCCGGCCCACCTWTTCCAAGTAGGTTGGATCCTTCGAAGGACCCAGCCCTTGAATTTGGACACAGCCAATCAAAACAGTGAAAGATGCCAGACAAGGCTCTCTACAAAGCTAATTTAGATAAACCATTCTATTGAGAYTAATCAGTGCTTTTGATCACATTCATACTCTAGGACACACATCAGAGGCAGTGGGGGTGCAGTGTCTTACCCAGGGACACTTCAACATGTGACTGAATAGTGGTGGAATCAAACCCCCAACTCTCTTATTAGAGGATGACTCCCCTAACCACTCAGCCGCCCACACATTATGAAGGTCTTAGTTATCTAAGACAGATTATACTGAAGGAAGACTGTTGTATAATTTGCCAAGCTTTACATCTATGCCTATCATCTGGACTACCGTACTGAAGGCTTTATAAGTCTGTTATCCTGTATCATGTCCCAGTAACAGGTTCACCGTCCCCTTAGGCTGCCGTCAATACCAGAACAGAGACCACTTCATTTCTCTATGACCAGGAGGCATGGGCTGATGCAGAGTGATGTTGCATCATGTTCATTGATGTGTCATCATTTTCAATTAACATTAGATAACCACTGTGTGAACGAATGGTGAATGTTGTGGAATACAATTGTATGACTTAATTTCATTTTTAATACCCTGAATGCTTAAGTATTTTTTTGTTTTTTAGTCAGGCAGTGTTATTTAAACAGTACTGGTCAAAGGTATAATTTCACGAGGCCAGTTTTTGCAAATTTAGCTTCATTTCAGTTTTCTGTCCAAACTAAAGTCTTGTATTTTTTCCCTTCCTCTGCTTTCTTTGGTCTGTGCTTTTGACTTGAAGGTTAATCCAGGTGCCTACACTTGTGACCTGTGTCCACARTCTGTGTGGTTACAGATTTATGCTGTTCATAGATGACAATCAAGGGGCTCCTTGGACTCCGGATGGCTTGTTCCATTGATGAAATTTCTGTCTCATAGCTCTTGCATGAAATCAAACACAGACACCATAAACTGCTTGTTTGGTAATTTCTATTAGTCATGGTGAAACGAATATTTATAAAATAAGGAGAAGTTTTTTTTTTTTTTGTATTACTTGGGCTACGTTCACACTGCAGGTAGTGCAGTAGTCCAGGTGCTTCATCTTTTTTCATTTAATTTTTCATGCCCTGGATGACTGAGCATCTGTAGGAACATATGATAGTAACGTCCAAAGTTGGTCACAGATTGTATCAATATTAAAGTTACTCGATCAATATTTTTCTTTTAGTACGTCGCTTTATTCCAAAAATAGAATGCTGCACTGGAACATCCAGTCAGAGGCAGGTTCAGATATAAACACTGAACCAAAACAAACAAGTCAGATAATTAATTAGTGCTGATAGAACAGCAACTTTAGAATCGACATGATAACTTGTAGCATCCATGTTTAGCTCCTCCTGTGAACAGCCAGCTTAATGTGACATTGTGTCTTTTTCTGTGCATGGGGTTTGTATCAGGGCCATGTAGAGTTGCACTGGAGTCAGATAGAGGTCACATTTAAAATATAATGTAAACATTTTGGCATTGTTTGAATTTATTTTCTTATCATTTAGGATGTTTTTAATTATATATAGAATTTTCTTTTGGTTTTTAATAAATTAATAAAAAAATATGTATAACAAAAGGTCAAAGCAAAAATAAAAATAAACAAATAAGCAGATTTTTGCAATAAATCGTAATTAAGCATTAAGACATGCAGTGTGAATGTAGCCTTAGAGTTAAAAAAAAAAGAAATGTAAAGATAAAATTAGCATTTTATGTTAAAATGCCTTGTGTATGTTAAGTTTAGAAAGACTGTTGGAATTTGTTCAGAAACGTGAAACTCATTGGTCAAAGGTAAAACAAGCAGAACAAAGCTACAAATAGCAAAACTGTAGCTAAAGTCTCAAATGAACCAAACTATAGTTAAAAGCAACAGTGGTTTTAAAGTTAAAACTTGCAAAACAATAGCTAAAACTTATATATTAGCTAAACACAGTGGCTTAAACCTAAAATTGGAATGGAAGTAGCTTAAAGCTAAGGTTAGCACAACATTAATTAAAAGCTAGAATTTGCAAAACTGTAACTAAAACATGAAATTAGCGAAACAAAATGTCCCAATTAACTAAAATAAGCATCATCATTCAGTTCAGTAAAACCCAGAAAGTACACATACCAAAAATTATATCACCCACTTTTTAAATATCTGAATATTTTGATATTTGGAAGCTGAAATATTCCAAAAGTATGCTGAAGTAGTGAGATGCTGAGAAATGTGCAGAAGACGGGAAAATGATATTCCCAGGATTCAGTTTATTTACAAGACTTTCTTCTTATTGGCTTTAGAAAAATCATCTTTTCTGGCAGCAGCACTGAACTTTAGTGGCAGTCAGAACCAATTGGTTTGATAAAAGAAGCTTTTCTGTAGCTTTGTCAACAGCCGAATTCAGAGACGAGCAGAGCAGAAGTCAACGGGGCCTCAGCACAGCAGAAAGTTTCTTTTCCTAGTGTGAAACTTCATTAAGCGGGCTGTGAGCGTGACCGATGAGTGGCTCGAATCTTGATTAACCCTCCCCCACTGAACCCTGACCAGCTTCTTTACTCACACACACACACAGACAGGTCTGCGAGGGCATACATGTCTCTTTGTCTTATTATTCCAGAGTGTCTGTGTGCGTTCGCTGTCKGCCACATAAAGAGAAACCGAGGGCATGATCCTGCTCTGAAAACCAGGGAGGGGACGGGATGGTTTTGTAGCCATGGCAATCCAAAGAGTCTGAGCAAGAAGCCAACAGGAAGTCATGGCTGTTTTACACGCCATCGGGGTCTCTTCCGTTGTCATGACGCTGTGAGCTGTTGCCATGGAAACTTAGCTGAATAACTCTGAATGCTGATAGAAAGCATGTTGAATTGATTTGTCAATGAATCTGACTTGTATACTTTATAAACACCGAGTGAACTGGACTAAATGATGTGCATTAGATGATTAGTCTTGTGTTTAACTGCGCAGCACAGCAGCAGACTAAAAGATCTGGTGAGACTGTGATCCTCTCGCTCACATCCAAGAAAACAATCTTCAAAAAGATCTTTCTTCTTCGAACCATAAGCGCATGTATTCGTTTACAACCCTGCTCCGCTGAACTCTGATTGAATTACTAATCATGCTCACATCCACACACGCATCCAGCGTTTTWTCAGTTTGTGCCAAACGGATGGAAGTGGTGCATCTTACCTCTTTGAGCAGGCAGGCAGATTAGAGGAACAAACACATGCATTCACACAAACAACAAAAACTTCTTTCACAACTGATGTAGTCATGTCCAGKCTTACATTCACTGCTCTCACCCAGTGAATAATTCTAACTACAGAACCTGCACAACCGCATTTTATCATGACAGACAGAAAAATGCTGYATATTGCATGTATCTACAGTATGTGCAATTAGCATAACAGTAGTACAAAAAGTTGTGTAAATATCTATTCTCAGGCAAAAGCTTGGGCAAGGTTGTTGCGCACAAGAGAATGGGTTTTGCGGGTTGAGTCTGGACTGAGTCCACAGAACACTGCCAAGTTAATTGTCTAAAAATACATGGATTGTCACTATTTAGCATGTATACAAGCATAAATGGCAATCTTATAGATTATTTTCAAAAATTTTCCTTTGAATTTATTTAAGTCTCAGAGCTGGCAGGTTGTAGGGACATACACTCGCACCTCCTCATCTTCCCTTCCTGCTACTCTGACACTATCTCTGCATCTTCATGGCCAACAGTATGCTTTTCCTCTCCACGCCTCCCCACTCCTGTATTTTGTTACAGTAGTAACAATTTTTTTGGTAGATTATGGATTTATGAGGGTCAAGATAGAGGTAAACATACAAAGGGTTTGACCTGAATGCCAAACCTCCAAGTGCATCTTGTCAAACCTCTTTAAGCTGTCAGAGCAAGACATCAGGACACGGGACATTCATTGCATTGATCCAGACAAGTGTGGTTTAGGCTGCTTGCACTTGTCATCATTAGATAGGAGACGTCAGGAAGTTACACCTCGCACAAGCACCTGTAGAGTAGGAATGCGCGATATAAACGATATACGGTAGAAACGATATAAATTTGTCCTATGATAGAGATCTGTAGTCCACCTGCCAACCGCGCAATTCTTTTTGATGACGTAACCGGCTGGASTCAAAACAGAGGAMGYGGGAAGCAGCGTGGCTGAGAGCGCAAATGACGAGGGGGAATAAAACCCACAACTTATCCGGACCTGGTTTGGGTGTGCGAAAATGAACGYAGAACTGTTTACATGTTTAYGTGACGGCGCGCCTGCAGCGGGAGGAGCGCACGCAGCGGTACATGGTGACGCAGCGAGGCAACTGTGTGCAGGTGAAGTCAGTGCTCCAGTGGGATGCACAAAAGCTCGTTGAGTCTGGACCTCGTTTCTCCTGTGGTCATAGCGCAATGCTGTCACCTTGTAGTGGGGAAGCGCTGTGGGAAAGGGTGACAGTCAGACTGTCTTCCCAAAAAAAAAAAAAAGCATAAATGTGATGATTGTCAACCCACCGGAGCGCGCACAGATTAAACACGTGGAGTGCAGAAAAGTAATCTGCAAAGTGTGTAGAAAGGAATAAATACAAGCAATTTGTTACCACCTTAAAACGAAGCAGGTGATTCCAAACACAACATCCAATGGATGCAGAAATCTATTACATTAAAGTTATTGCATGAGAGAGAGTGTATATATATATATACA
>NW_013952595.1:432995-434672 GCF_001266775.1 Austrofundulus limnaeus
ATCAGGGCCCCAACGATAACCAACACAAAGAGGGAAAAAAACAAAAACAAGGGGACGTTGAGCCCCGCCTGCATTCACTACATACACATGACACGACATCTACGAACCACAGCATCCAAACCAATAAGCGAGGTGATGGGRCACATGACTCTCTATGAACAATAGAGCTAATCAAGCCTATTGTTAGTCGATGGCCCTCTTTTGCATGTGACTAAGCAAGCCTATTGCCCCATCACCTGACTTCTTTTTGACCCTATAATTTATTTTAATACGTCAGTTATATATTTATACATTTATTTCCAATAATGATAGGTTTGGTCCTCCATACACATGACTCTCTATGAACAATAGAGCTAATCAAGCCTATTGTTAGGCGATGGCCCTCTTTTGCATGTGACTAAACAAGCCTATTGCCCCATCACCTGACTTGGTTTGGATGCTTCGGGTGTGGTTATTTGGTATTTTGTTATGTGTATGTAGTGAGTGCAAGCAGGGCTCGACGTCCCCTTGTTTTTGTCTCTTTTTCCCTATTTGTGTTGGGTATCGTTGGGGCCCTGATTCACACCTTTTGCTCACAGGGGGCTGAGTCATGCAATAACAACATTGTAAGAGGAGGACAACTGGACATGAAGGCCTCTATCTCTGTGCAATGGTGGACGGTTTTTCTTCACAAAGGAAAGGAAGCCATTTTTTTGCCTCCTTTGCATGTGACTAACCTGTTTGTCCACCATGTGGAGGCAGCGCTTATAAGGCTGAATTCATATGAAACTCATCAGACTGAAGAAATCTCTTGGAGGAGAGAAGAAACGTTTTAGAAGAACCCATCCAGAGGACCTACTTATTTTTTTYTTTTTGAATGTATTTAAATGGTACTCTTATTGATGTTTTCTGTGGGATGAAAACCAAAAATGAATATGCATTGTTTTTTATTTAGAACACATAGACTTTGAAAAGTCATTTAATTTTTATTTGCACATGCACTTTAAATTTGCATTGCAATACCTAAATGTCCGTTTTTTACCATTATATGCAAAATGGAGACAGAAGATGTTGGGGTTTTTTTCATGACACTCTGAACGTGACAAATCAGATTTTTTTATTTTATTTTTTTAAATCTGACCCGTGTCTTTTCAGTATGTGGTAATGAATCAGATAAATATTTGATTTACATCAGTGATGTGGGGGTGAGCAGATCAATCCATACAATTGTTCATACTTAACTCACTTTATCTTTTTTGATAACTTTTTTGTTCGGCTTAATTATAAGTCATAGAAGTGTAAATGCCCAGATTTGAATCACCTGAAGTGAATCTGAGCAGCATTTACTCAAAACCTCATTTTATGACAGCTTCTGCCTGCGTGATGTAATTTTTAGCTGGAGGCAAAGATTTGAGGTCAGTTCTCCCGCAGCTTCCCATTCACTCATAACTCCTTAGTGAGTTCCTAGCTGCAGGCTAAAAATGAGAGAAACATTTCTGCAACTTGTCCTTTTTACCTTTAATCTGTAATGTCTGAAGTGTGAGGAAGCTAAAATTAGTCCTCGAAATGTGTGTGTGTGTGTGTGTGTGTGTGTTTTCCTACATTGTGGGGCCCAGTTTAAAGGAAAATGCAACCTCGTGGGGACCAGGTGCTCTTTGTGGGGCCCCACATCTTCGGAGGCTGATTTTGGGTATGGGG
>NW_013952595.1:435392-441646 GCF_001266775.1 Austrofundulus limnaeus
TTTTTTTAAAAAAAAGTAAAGTCAATGTAATTTTTAGAGCTTTTTTTTTGCAGAAAACTAATCATAATCAAACCCAGCATTTTTGCTTTAATATCAACCTGCCATACAATGAGCTGCTGCTCTGCTGCACGCTCATCCTCATCATCAGAGCAAAAGCTGACTTAACATAATAGCAAGATGGATTTATGACTGAACGAACGTCCACGTCTTTTTTTAATCATCTCTGTGGTGGGTAACAATACATAAAAAACAAGTTTTTTCTCTGACAACTTGAGTGCGAAAAAAACTGTTGTTAAGCTTTGCTCTGTGCGATGTGGAGGGAGGGAGGGAGGAAGGAAATGATCCCGACGTAACTTTTCTACAGCGAGAGGGGGAAATTTTGCGAATTTATTCTCTATRCGTGTTTTAAAACGCTATAATTTCTTCATTTTATTTCAAACTCCTCCTGCTCAGTTGTCTCTGCACTCACAGCCCTGTTGACACAGGTGTGATGATGTAATGATGATAGGGCAGTAGAGGGTAAATTTCTACTGTAGGCCAACTTCATACCGTTTCTATTTTCTACCGCATATACCGCGCAGCCCTACATTAAGAAATACTGTAGTTTTTCTCTTATATGTATTTTTTGTAAACACATTAAGATTTCCACTAACTGTCGGTCAAAGTGAAATGACTGTTACTCTCAAAAATGTGGAAACCCCATGATTTAACTGTTTACTTGCAGAAACGATCCACCTCTCAATGCATGAACTGTATATATTACGATCCCCTGTACTGTTACAGTGAGGTGTCAGGCCCAAAATTATAACTATTGCACACCCAGTGGTGCCTTCATCCTTGTAGTACAAGGCTATATTTGTTCTAAAGCCAGCTACTGATCTGATTAATGATAGACCTGCACCGGTAACAGAGAGACCAGCACTGATAAATGAGAAGGAGACTACTCATGTGTTAGCATTGTAGAGACTAACTAACATCTAGCATGCCTAGGCTGGTCACCTACTTTATTAGATGCATACATTTTTATATTACAAGACATTTATGGTCTTAAAGTTGCCTACATGCTACAATTAAAAAGTGGTCAAACAACAGTTTCAAGTAGAGGAGTCATTCTATCTTTTGGTTGAAGATTATGGCCTCAAACCTGGTAAGTTCAAACTTCACATTTGGCTACAAACTGAACCAGTGAAAAGTGATAACTTGAAGACAWCACATCATGAGCTGAGACTTTTAAGATTGTGTTCAAAGACCCCACAAACAGGATCAGAGTCGAGGGACAGAGTTCAGGCAGCATCGGGAACAAGCTAGACTTTGTGTCGAGAATGTGGACACAACTTTGGTTGTACAGAAACCAGATAGCCATTAAAGGGACCCCAGTCCCCCTTACTTCTGTCTTGTAAATCTTCTCTGTGGCCACAAAACACGTGGCTTGAACAATCACACTTCCATGACCCCCCTCAGCAACTCTGCAGTGGTCCACTCTTTCATGACCCCAACTCCTGAATCTGAGCCTCCATTTTGGCACCAACCTATATAAACATACTTGATACAACATGAAACATACATGAACAACTCTACATTTTGGAGTAAGATGTCATGTTACACTGTGTCTGAAATCTGCTGATTTTTTGTCCTAATTTAAATTACCATTTTTACAAAACCTTTTTGCATATTTCAAAACTAGAATGCAGTGAAAATACAATTACTAATCTTGAACATCTGCTTCATGTACTGGTTCTTGCTGCCCCTTTTGCTCATGTAAAACTTCAGTTGTACCTTCCAACACACTAAGGTTTTTGTTCCACGGAGACCAAAGTGAAACCCGTTATCATGTTTCACTTGTCCCTAGTCTTAATGCATCTTGTCAAGGGTAGAGTTTTAAATAACACAGTTTTATTGGACTTTTAAGGAGCCAAAAGGCAATGAAGGAATTCCATCTGGTTGGACATATTAGGGAGTTATTTGACACTGGCTGTGAGTGTGTGTCTGCGTGTGGATCCAGCCCAGCTGTTCAGCTGCATTACCACCTCCAGCACAAGTCATTTTCTCATGGTCACCTTTTAACACACACAGAGACGCTTTCACAAATCTTCCCTTTTGTCCCCCTTTAAAGCAACTGTAGCCCAAAACACTTTAAATGCACTATTGTACACACAAGACACACACGCTCACAAATTCCACCGAAAGGTTGTCCTGATAAGGTTTTATATTGCAGCTTTAATGTCGTCAAGTCCTTGCGGAACAATGCTCTATTTGTTTAGCACTCAGAAACAATATCCTACATTTAATGTGGCGCCTAATCTCATTAACTCATAAACTCTGCTGCTGGACTTGACTCTGAGATTTCATTCATCCCCCCWGACAAAGAAGATAATCATCTCAGATGAAACAGGATCGATGCACCACAAAGCGTGCCAGAGGAACTAGGTTTGCACATTAAGTTGAGCAAATCTAAACACTAGAAGTTTTATATGGGTCTGCAAGAGCAGTCTTGTTGAGAAATTAATGTCTAGATTTGCTCTAGTTTGAGACATCCTTGGCACTGATTGTAGTTTTTGATTGACTGCTTGCTGTTTTTCCATTGGCATTAAGTAAACTAGTCAATGGTCTGGTTTGGCTGAGGAAAATCATTGTGCGTCATCACAAAGCAATGAATGACAGTAATTAGACTGTGCCCTATAGACCAGTAGTTCTCACACTTTTCGTATTTCGTACTACCTCAAAATATACTAAACTCTCCAAATATCACCTATTACAACAGAAAACAAAGACTAATAGTTGACTTATAGCGAAATGGCTAAACTCCTAACCTTGGTACTCTCCTGCTGCCTTTGGGTCATTTTGACCCATTTGTTGCTGAAAACAGCAACACAGACGCTGGGATCTTGGCTCTTTTTTTGACCCACAACAATTAAATGCAAATTTGAGACAGCTTGAATCAAAAATTTTACATCAAGTCCTAGAGAGATTTCCCTCGTGCTGCCTGAGTAGCCATTACACATTGTTTAGTTTAACATCACAATTGTAAATAGTTGATACCAAAGGTTTTACAGAGAACCACTAAATAGAAACACCYTGAGAACTATGGGTATTGATGATACATAATCCCTTTGCTTTGGCAGATCATGAACACAATCTAACCCTTCATGACAAATGTCATCCTATCGCCCAACCCTAAATAACGGTTGACAAGATTGCCGCAATATAAATCCTTAATGGTGACATATTGTTAGCCTAATAGCATAATTGCCTAAGACATTTTTGTCCACAAATGATTTAGACAATTATGCTATTAGGCTAATGATATGCAAAATTCACTTTTTTTAGTTGTTACAGTAAATGCATTTTGTTGTGTACTTGAAGTCTCTAGGAGTACAGAAAATTTGAATATTTTGTTTGGGTCATATTTTTCAACCTGTTCAGTTTTCTCTCTTTTCTATGATGTTTTCTGAACAATTAGATCACAGTATTTGCGACAGAACTGTCAGAACTTACCAACTACGATTTGTTGGTCTTCATTCCCGACTAACAGCCTCAAAACAATTTGATCCGAGATACACCTCAGAAAAAGGGGTGAAAGAGGAGCTTTCAGGCCAAAGCTTTGCAGTTCCACTTTACATAAACTCTAAATGAATGATGTAAATACAAAAAAGAAGTRTTTAAAATCATCGTATGTCTCCTTTAAGATGAGTTGAGTACTAACTTAGTTTACTAAGTTAGGCTAAGTGCCGTCATCATACATTAAGTATATGTTAGTGCACTTATTTTATGTAGAAATTATTCTGAGACAGGCATACCATCACACTATACTTGAGTTTTGAGGTTCAGCCTTTAACTATGTCACCAGCACACTGCGCGTCACGCTAAACCTTCATGGCAACCCTTCGTCAAGCGAACCCTTGCATTTCTTTTGATATGACCTGCAGCCGATCTGACAGAAGCTGACAGAGTAAGGAAAGCCAAGACAAACAGTAACTGTGAGAGAGGTCAAGCGCACTAATTTAACCAGCTGACATTCAACACAGCTGAACACTATATAAGTTGTAGTCGGGCCTCCGAAGATATGTGTGTGCACTGGCGACGCAGAGTTCAACAGGTGTCACGGTTTAGGTGACGCGGATGTTGTGTGGTCATAAATCATGGTGGCTGTTGTCTAGGGTTCCTTTCACTTAGTTTGCTAGTTATTTTTATTTGTGGACTGAAAATGACTTCTTATTATGTGTTGACAGATGGCTTTATTATTAGACTGAAGAGATGCAGAAATGACATCATGCAAGTTTACATATTGTAAAAGTTATGTTTGCAGTGACTGGGAAGACATGGTGCACGCTGTGTTACTGCAGTAATGATAAAGAACACTGTGGCAAGTTTTATTAGATGCTAGACTGGTGTTGCCACAGCAGAAATAAAAAGCCACTAAGTTTTTACAAAAACATTACTCCAACATTGAATGTCAACCAAATGTAGATGTTAGTGCACCTAATATGAGATTCAGAATCTAGGAAGATCAAGAACTGTGGATGTACAGTCAGCTGGAAAATGTTAGTCACAGCAGCATTAACACAGCTGGGTTTTTCCAGGAAGTTATTTTGAGTTCTTTAAGTTTTGTAGGATTTTTTTTTCATGGCAGAAGATTTTGTCTACAATGTCCAATGCCCCAGTTTTGCAGTCCCCAAATTTTACTTTATTGGCTTTGTTTCTAAACATGACAAAAAGACCCAAAAAACAGAGAATTATATTTATCCATCTATGAGTATTTGTGTATTCCACGTTGAAAAGAGGCTGTAGAACATYCATTGTTATCCAGTCTACATTAAAATATGACTGATTTGTTCTTATTGCTCTTTCACAAAAAATGTAGTGAAAAATTAAATATTTCATACTATATATTAAATGTAACAAAACTTTTTTTTATGTATATCTATATGTTTGTCAATCATTCCATTACAATCTTTTGAATTAAAACACAACCTCACTTCATTCTACCAATGAGTTCCTGATTGGGTGATCACATAACCCTCTAAAAGCCATTGGTGTATTTATCATTAACTTCTTGCAATATGATCCGCTGGATGGATAAATCATTGCTAGTAACTGAAAAGAAATTGAAATAAATCATAAACTCTTGACCATGCCTACAGAGCTGACAAGAAAAAGTTTTGAGTGGTACAGTGTAAAGCAACCCCATTTAAAAACAAAAAAAGTCTGCAGTGTGATTAAGAGGAAGATGGGTGGTCACAAGTGGTGAAATTTTCCCCAAACAGAACTATGACAGACTGATGGAGAGCTCACTGAGATGCTTGAGAGCTTTGATTTAAAAATCTGAGTTATTATAAAAAAATTTAAGTTTTGCTAATTTTACTTAAACACAGATGTAATAAAAATCAAATTAAAAAAATCTGATTATGCACTGATTTCTTATTTGGCTTTATACTAGCTTTTGTTGTCTTTTTCTAAACGGGCAGTTCCACTTCATTTTTAACTTACAGTAGGTCTTTGGCTACAACCCTGGAAGCTGCAAGGTTTTCTACAGTGTTTCATAGAAGAGTGCAGTCCTAGGAACGTCTGTGATCTAAACTGGATTATCTCAATCTGAAAACATTGTTAGCTTCAATTGGAATAAATAAATAATGAGGAATAGAACCTAATGCCATAATTAGGGGCGGCTGTGGTAGAGTGGTTTGGGGAGTCGTCTTGGAACCGGAAGGTCACYRGTTCGATCCCTGTCCAGTCGACTCAGTCGTTGTGTCCTTGGGCAAGACACCTTACCCGCCTTGCCTACTGATGGTGGTCAGAGGGTCCGGTGACGCCTGTATATGGCAGCCTTACCTCTGTCAGTGTGCCCCAGGGCAGCTGTGGCCATAATTGTAGTTTGCCATCATCAGTGTGTGAGTGTGAATGGGTGAATGTCTGTAGTAGGGCTGCACCGATTATTTAAAATAATCGATGACGTCGATTATTTAAATTTGTCGACGCAGATTTTTTATTATCGATTCGCTGTATTACATAACCACCACGTGAATGTTCATGCAATTCCATTTTGGTACCTAAATGCATCATTGCGACCGTATTGGCATAAGAGTGGTGAGTTTTCCATGCTTGTCCTGAACGCAGCATCGCGCAAGAGCGTAATGACATCAGCAGCCGCTGCTTCATTTCAGTCTAAGCTTGAAAGCCTCACCTGGAGTAAAATTTACCGAACAGACCGCCTCTGAATTATCTGGTGGATTAATTATCTTGTGAACATGACGTTC
>NW_013952595.1:445944-449616 GCF_001266775.1 Austrofundulus limnaeus
AATATTACAATATTAAAGAACTGTTCTTGTTAATTTGATGAAAACATTTTAAATATCCAGTGCACTCACATCAGAATAACTTATAGATTTGTTGTTAGGATAATCGATTAATCGAAAAAAATAATCGTTAGATTAATCGATTAGAAAATAATCATTTGGTACAGCACTAGTCTGTAGTGTGAAGCGCTTTGAGTGTCCTGGATGGAGAAAAAGGTACAGTCTATTTACCATAATGAACAAAACTAAGATCAGATAAACTCAGTCTTACAAATACTGCAGTATTTTTTTCCTCTGGCTGTTTGAACACTGGTGATTTGCTGACATAATACTGTATATATTTTAATACATTTGTAATAAGAACAGCCAGAAATCAGCTGGTAATATTTGTTTGGATACAAGAAGATATATATTTTTACTTTTGTCAGATTGCATCTGGCTAAATCAGCCTCAAGAGTTTTGTTATTCAGTGCAGCATTAGTCATTAGTGTTAGGTTGGAAAAGCTCTGCTAATTCAAGCCCCACTGTGCTTTTCTTCAGGGAATCTTCCCATCTAAGACTAAAATAAACAAGAACAAAAAATGGTGCAGTCACAAGACAGGAGTTTCCCATATTAATGATGCAAGACAATCTCATCATTTTATAAATTGCAGAGCTAAAAGGCCCCACTCATACGTCTACTGTTGATTGAAAAGAACACATTTGTGCTTCCTGAGGGAACGCTGAAAGATCCTCTGGAGAAACATTAGAGTGGTAATTAAAGGAGGACATTAAAGGAGGTCATAGTTAAACTGATTGATATGAAATGAAGCACTTTGTTAGACTTCTGGAATATACTGTGTCTGATGACCTGATGAGAGAAAATCTGACACATTTCTACCATAAGTGTTCTCAACATTTCTCACATTCTGTCTTCTGTCGTGAATGGTAAATAATTGTTTTCTTGGGCTCAGATGTTTATGATTGAATTGGTAAGATTGAGCTATCGATCAGATTTGTTGTGTTTCTAAATGTAGCACAAGTAAGAAAATTAGTTTGGTTGATTATGTCTTTGTTGTAACTATGCTTCTTGGCAGTAAATCTTATWTAATGGGAAAGCCTGTTTATTTCTCCCCTAAATGGTACTACATTTATAAGGAAAAGGCATTTSTAGGTTAAGCAGCAGAATTAAGTATTTGTGTTGTACCCATGAAAACCTGACAAATCTTTTTCAATTTCAAAAAGCTTATTCTGCTATCGACTTTTGTGGTTGTTTATTGGATTGGATGATTAAATGCAAAGAAAGAAAACATATTGTCAATTTAACAATTTAACCCATTCTGGCAAAATTAGCCACAATGCACATCTTTTCTGTGATGAGTTATTTTTTTTAATTCCCTGTCTTAAAACAATAGTTTGTTGAAATTTGGCAGTTTCTCACCAGACTATCAACAAACTACTTTCGTTTATGAGGGTGCTGGTTTGAAAAATTTCTTTTTTTTTTTCTATTGGTCTGGAATGATGTCATTGGGAATTTCAACCCTATATTTAAGATGGGGAATCCCTGAGCTTTACAGTGATGGCAAACTTTATATAAAGAAATTTCATGGCGTTAATGGCAGGGAAAAATAGAATTTTTTTCTACGTGTTACAAGACAAATATCATTGTTGAAGACATACTTGTTAGAAAATGTATAGATTATATTCTATTTTAATAACTGCGATTACTAGATTGTGTCTTGTTTTTACCCAAATTTTGGCAAGAATCAATATTTTCAYTGTTTTTTGCACTGCAGCCTGTGCTCATTCTGACATTTTGCCAGCATGGTTCACAATTTATTCACTTAAACATGTAAGTCAGTGGCATGTGGAAGAACCATACACAGCCACAATAGCCTGACACCACCCCTTTATGCTCGTCACCTGCTTGTTTAGGAGAGTAATTGAGAATAATCAAAAGTAACTCCTTTTTGATAAGAACCGGTTTTTGAACTCTGAATTAATGCCAAACTCAAAAACAGTTTTTACAGATTTTATTATTAATGTGCAAGGCTTTGGTGTGGTTCTGGATCAGGACATCAAACTGGACTGGAACTTCTGGACACACAAAAAAACTATTAACAACAACGTCAATGTGAACTTTGACTGAGAGAAGACACAAAGCCGCTGACCTGGTGTTCGTTTGGGTGTTCCATGCACAAACACTGATTTGGGTAGAAAGGGTCTGAGGCAGTGTGATGTCATCACCATTCTGTATTGTGTGGTGTTTGAGTCCAACAGGCAAGAACTGGGTCCAGGGGTAAGCGAGGATCAAAACCAAAAGAATTATCAGACTACGTGGAGCAGGCTTGAGTCGTGGGTCTGTAAACTGACCAGGGGTCGAGAGCCGTGTAATCCGATGAAGCGTCGTGCCGAGGAGGGTAAATCCAAGAGCCAAAAAACCAGGAAGTGAASCAGGGGTCRTTACCAGGCAAGCAGGTGACAGGAGGGATCTGACGAGGGCAAAGGCAGAGATCATGAAACTGAGGAGCAGGATCAGGGAACCAGGACTAACGAGGAACAAGGTACAAGAATGCGGGAAGTTCATAGCAGAGCACATGAAAATGTAGCAGAGATTGAGAGTAGATGACAAGGCTTTATACTGGGAATAACAGGTGAGTTGCATGAAGCTGATTGCATGAAGGTGGGGCTGTGGTGAAATGGTGATGGGAGGGGAAAAACACAGAGCAGAAGCAGGCTGAGGCTGTGAACTAGGGTTGTTAAAAATACATGACTAGACTAAGAAAATAAAACAAAAGACTGAGGCTAAAGCTGTGTCATGAAATATAACAAGGTAGATTCATAACACTTTTTTTAAAGTTGCAACAGAAAAGTATTATTTTGTCATTGTGGCATCAAAGAAAAAACTGATTTAACAAATACATGCAAATTTATACATTAAAAAAGACTGTATACTGCTACATATCAGAATAAGAGTTTAGAAGAGGTACACAATTTCAACCAATTTGTTCGTGGTCAGGATTAATTTTCCAACAAAACATTTCAGGCCAGTATTCATTGTGGGATGTGTAACCATTGCACAATGAAGCCTATCATCCCCTTGTAATCAGATATTTAAGGTCCTGGACAAAAAAGAACAAACAAAAAACAACAACAACAAAAAACAAAAAAACATAAGTCACTGTAAAATTATTTATTTATTTCACAGGGTGTATCAGAAAAAAATGATACTCTCAGAAAAATCACCATAAAATTAACGTAGATAATAATTTTGAAAATGTGGGCATATCCTTTGGTAGAGGGGATGATTCTGCTTCGAATGACACCAAAATCTTAGTTAACGCTTCATGCTCCAGTGAGCAGGGACAGTTAGAAATTGACAAAATTCATGTCCTTTGTGCAAGGAAATGTGAGGGTTAAAATACGCTCTGTCAGATAAAATTAAAAGTTTAGATGGTGCTTTACACGCATGCCAAGGCATTTTTAAAATAATTAACCCTTTCATGTCCTAACATCGAAAGAAAAATATCTCATTTTTGAGTGGATCATAACCAAGGGTTAACAAACACGTGACGTGGCCGTGGATACGTCATTCCAGCCAACTAACATATTCGTATTTTAACGCTCACATTTCCTTGCGCAAAGGATATGAATTTTGTGAATTATGTATGTATGTATGTATGTATATATATATAT
>NW_013952595.1:449944-451331 GCF_001266775.1 Austrofundulus limnaeus
AAAACAGGACATAAATGAAAAACAGAAAAATGAAAACTAAGTTCCCAATCTGCAGAAGAATCTTGTCATTTATGATAATCTCAACCACTTAGGCAGTCCTGGAAKACAGATTTTTAACATCCTCTGGTAAAAACTATAGATTTAATATAATTTAATGCAATAGAGAATAAGAGAAGGAGCATTGCAGCCATGGTTGTGGTTGCTGGATTGTAAACTGAGTGTACTCCTATGACAAACTCAGATCAACTTTGATCATAAGATGCAAGAAACTATTAATTAAAAAGGACACAGTAAAAAACAAAGACCAGGGGCCTCAKCAACRKTGCGTATGCACAAAAASCTTGCSTACACCATTTTCCATGCAAAACTCCGAATGTATCAAAACTYAACTGAACGTGGAAAAGTGCGCAATCCCACGCCACTCCAGGGCTGGKGTACGCACRTTTCTGTGGKTTTGGTTCCATTGGCGACACTTAGAGGTGACTCTGAGAAACTGTTCATGATGTGAAAATGATTATTGTTCACAGCAGACACACATATCAACAATTATTACATCCACATGGACGCAGTTAAATAAAGGACGCGCAAAGTTGTTCCAAAAATACATTTAACATGAATGGATTCAGCCTTACTGGAGGATATAATAAATAGTGTAACACGCAGAGCTTTTATTTATAAACAGATAGAATTTTCTGATGACGAGTGGCTCGTCAGCTGTTTTGAGAAAAAAATCATTTTTTAATTTGGCACTGCTGCGCTCTGGGAGCGCAATGCAGCGAGTAGCCACGTACGCCACACGTGCACGTGCAGCAGCAGCGATTGAACTGGGGTTCCACAGGAGCTTTCCAGAGGGAGCTGGCAGACCCATCGGGACTGTGTCAGTCCAGTCCACCCAAAGCAGAGTCATGACCAATGGAATCGTCTCATCCATATGATTCTAAAGGCTGAGTTATGGTCGCGCTCTGGAGCACACGCACCCTCGCCGGCAGTGGAGGTGTTTCATACTTGGCGTTTACGTTGTTGTAGATTTCTCCAAAATGACACTTGGAAGTACACTTTACAACTTGTGAAAATGCTGTAAATAGGACAGCAAAAGCTTGACAGACAAACAGACTGCGCACAAAGACTGCGGCGCGCGCAGCGTTTGTGGGGACTCTCCAACATCACGTCATGTGAACTCCCCACTTAGACGCAGAATCGTTTCTTAAAATCAGCTATGAAATAAACAAAGACCTATGTTCTACCAAACATTTAAGTTCCTCTGTGTTTATAGTAATTATGGCAATAAACTCGTGCGCAAAGTTAATATTTTCAGACTCAGAATGGATGGATAAGCCGGTTGTGCAACACAGCAGCGTGCGCGCGCGCACACACACACACACACACA
>NW_013952595.1:452750-455314 GCF_001266775.1 Austrofundulus limnaeus
TCCCTAATGTTAACCTCAGACCCCCGACCCAAAGACCCCTGGTGGCGCAACCCGGAAAACCCGCGGGCGGCAAGGACTGACGCGAGGGGGGTACCTGATGCGTCAAAATTGGACGCAAAGGGACCTTTGAAAAACGTCAATATGTGACGAGTCGGGAGTGAGAATGTGTTGGTCGTGGAGGTGCCTCACGTGCGCTCAGTTCCACGTTAATTGTGATGTACAAAAGCAATGTGCGTGGATTCAGGTGCACGCACAGGTGGATACATCTGGATTTTTTGTGCGTACGCCGTTTTCTGGATTTGACCGTACGTCAGGTTTCAGTAAGAAATCCACGTACTTTGTACATGAGGCCCCAGGGGTCGGATTTATGAACCATTCGTACGCACAATATGAGCCCAGAAACTTGCGTACGCGACTTTTCACGCCAAGGTTGTGATTTATAAAATACAAACGACGTGAAAATGTGCGGTGCCTCACGCCAGCTTTGACCCATGCGTACGCTCATTTTGGAGACGGGAAACTGCGACACAGATGGTAAAGTGAGGAATTAGATCCACMCTGTGTAATGATCACTGTCAGATATTTAATTTCTCTTCATAATCAAACTTAGATCATTTATTTAATTTAGCTTTCTTAACAGTAGGCTAATATTTATGCTTCTGCTGCTGAGCCATAAGGACCTTTGGAATAAAAAACTTAAATCTTAAATTAAAGTTTCCGTGCGCAACTCCATTCATCTTCTTCCTGCTCAGACGACCCTGACCCACACAGACCCCTCCCTGACAAGAGACATTTCTAACAACAGGACAGCAAAATTCACGCTTTGGATACACGCTCACGGCGCACCCCTCACCAGTGTGAATGTTATAAAACTTATAAAAAGTCCGTGTTTGTCACGCGCGGCGGGAGGGGTTGTTGCGTGTGTGTGCATGCGTGCGCGCGTGCGCGGGGGTCTGCCGCAGATAACAGAGCAGGCAGGAGGGGGAGAGAACGGGGAGAAGAGCGATGGACTTATTTCTAATTTTATCTGACTTATTTAATTTTATTTTCATTGTTTTCATCGTCCTGCAGGCTCTGAGAGAAAATTACTTTGAAGCTGAGATTTTTATAAAAATCGTTAGATTACTCTAAAGCAAAATGAGGGAAAATCTGTGTCAGTTACAGACATTCCGTTCACGTGAGCAGCTGTCAGTCAGCACCTGTCATCMTCCAGACACACGACGGAGCGCGAGTCTGAGTCGGCCAATCGCTTTTTTTGACATTTATCAGCTGACTAATTTAAATGCATCTTAACATTCATGAGGTACTTTGCATTGACTGTTTATGGTTGAATGTGGGCGTGTAGAGGGTAGAACCTGAGGCGGAACCTTGAGTGCAAACTCTGACATACAGCTGTGATTTATAAATGAAAGGTGCGCAGAAACACGCGTATGCACGGTTTTATAAATCTGAAATTTTTTTGGCATACGCCATTTCCGCCTTTTGGCCGTACGTTCACTTTTAGTATGGTTTCCACGCAATCTTTTATAAATATGACCCCCAGGTGAGGATCAACTTGAGGATTTTGAGCAAAAAGAAAGCAAAGTGTTAACAAAAAAACAAAAGCTGTTATCTGCTTTGGAAATTAGTCCAATCGGACTGTATTTACGAGGATTAATCTCAAATGGATCTAGATCCAAAGTGCATTTCTGTCCTACAACAACTGAAAAACTTCATATTGGTTCATACAAAAACAGTTTAACCCTTTACGTAGTTGTTAATTTCCAATGTACAGCTAATTTGGTAGAAATTATGAAAATAGGGGATAGGTATTTTAGGTAAAAACTGTTTTTTAATTCATGAGGTGTAAGTGTTTTGAAAATAAGCACTGCATCAAAAAGCACAAGTAAACAACTTGATATTTTAGTTTATGGTCATTACCAAGTGCCAGTTGGTAGTTACAATAAACTGCATTTAAAAATCAGTATCCCTGAAATTGACCCCACACAAAGTGCCACAGCTCTGCTACCCATTATGTACATAACCAGGCAATGTGAAATACTTGGCAATGTAGAGGTTAAAAAAAGTGTTTGCAAGAACTTTTATGAGATTTAGGATGTTTGATTTGTTTAGGATTCCACTTTGGTCATGGTTACGTTTGCGCCAGCAATTAGTTTTTCAGTCCTGTCCATAGATTTGAATATAGATCACTAGACTGAGCCCTGCACATGTGGTCCACTGGTAGCGTCTGTGACAGCATGGAGGAGCAGAAATGGTTTCCAAAAAGGGCAACAGCTTACAGCCTCCATAGGAATTAATAATTATGTTGATTTCATTCAACAATCATCTAAAACAGCAGATATATACCAGAAAAATATATACTGTAATTTTTAAGTAACAATGGGYCTCATGCAAGAACATGTTCGTATTCTTATCCTAAATTTCTCCTACTTTTGTTCGTACAAAGGGTTCGTACGAACATGCTACGTCAGATTCAACAAACACTTCTATCTTCAGGAAACGTGCGTAAATGAGCTGCGTAAATTCCACCTGTTCTATCCAGCTGCTCGTGCACGCGAGAGGAG
>NW_013952595.1:456883-461832 GCF_001266775.1 Austrofundulus limnaeus
TGAGCTAATTAAGATCAAATCTGCTGACTTGTGTTGTAAAATGAGACGTTTTACTGTTTATCTTCTGTTAATAAATCCAGAACACTTTTCTGACATTATTTAAAACA
This sequence comes from Austrofundulus limnaeus, assembly GCF_001266775.1. Taxonomy (NCBI): domain Eukaryota; kingdom Metazoa; phylum Chordata; class Actinopteri; order Cyprinodontiformes; family Rivulidae; genus Austrofundulus; species Austrofundulus limnaeus. The sequence continues at coordinate 456,991 of NW_013952595.1, forward strand.
TTAGATAGATTATATAAACTGTAAAATATTAATAATAATTGTGTTAGTATTATTATTAATAGTTTTAATGATTTCTACATCGTCAGTCCTTTTTTTCTGCTCTGTCGCCAACATGTGCAGTAATGGGAAATCCAGACTCTTGACCGTTTTGTGTTAGCCRTTAGCTTCACGTAGTTTCTGTGCACTCCAGCTGTTCTATATAAACTCCTTGGTCCTGTCAGATCTTTTTCTCTCCAAACTGAAGACCTTTTAATGAGCAGTCTACAACAGCAAAACAATTCATTATTCAAAATGGCTGTAATACCACTTTAGGTAGATTTGCAACCCAAAATACAACATTCTTCTGAAAGTAGTCAAATACTAGCCTGGCCCTTGCCTTCCTACGCAGCTCCACTCAATTCTAGTTTCACTTCTCTGCTCCATCTGGCATTTCTCCCCTAGAGAATGAGTTCRCTGGCAGATTTTTAGCCGGGCCAATCAGAGAACAGAACGCCGATTTTCTGTGCAGTGTCTGCTTGTAGTTTATTTTACCTGGGCCAATCAGCAAACAGAAGGTGGAGTTTTGAATGACGTCGATGTTCTGTGCAGTGTCTGCTAGTTAGKTTAGCATACGKCAGTGGAGGAAGTGAATGAAGCCAGTCTGTGTTGATAAGGCTTCCAAATTAAAATAAATTTGTCTGACAAAGCAGCAGCTCTCATTTACAGTCGTCTCATTCGGCTCGGTACTTGTCYCCTCTCAATAGGGTTGTTTACAGCACTCGCGATTTCCGGTTAGCTTCTTAGCTTAGCCTCCTTCACAATGACAAACACACACACACACTTCAGCAGAGGCCACGCCTCCAGCAAGAAATTGCTTCTCAATAGCAGCGAGTCCAGACCCTCTGTACGAAGCAAAGTGAAGGACAAGGGTCTGGTTTTTACCAGGCTAGTCAATTACAAGAACTGGATAAAATCCCTTTGGATGCTTCAAAGGCATTGAAGAGAACGTTTAAAAATCCATTTTTTAACATTAGTTTTAGCATTAAGTAATTTTAAGTGAAGAAGATTGGACAGATGACTCCCAAAAAGACTAGTAGCTGCAGTATGTTATGTATTTTGTGTTTGAGCAACTCATAGTTTAATAAAAATAAAAGCAGTTGATGCATATATCCCGCATGCAGTCATTTACCATTTTTGCATCCTGTTGCTGGAGGCACTAAAACTTCAGGATTAGTGTGTTCAGCTGTGCTACTTGGACAGAATTAGTGCTTTTTTCTGATGTGATGGTACTGTAGCAGTCCATGACCTAAATCTGACTCTGCACAAGGCTTTCATCTTCTCAGAGGATGGGTTTTAGGTCTGCACTGTGCAACATCAAAAGACAGCATGTATTGTTTTGTTCCTGCCCTTTTTTGTTGTTGTTATTTTTGAGAGTTCCCTTTTAAAAAGTTTCAAACTGCATTTCTTTGTTCTCCTGTTCTCCCCTCTCTGTATAGACTGTATGACATGTTAAGATATGCTGGTTACTGTCTGAGCCAAAGATAGCCCCACCTWTAATATTGGTTTGGACTTTGACTTTGTTTTGTCTAATTTTCTTGACGAAAATGTTTTCCCTACTTTAACAACTAAAACATTTTCCTCACACAAATATAAAACACATTATTTTACCCAAGAGATACCAAAACAATAAAAATTAGGGATGCACGATATATCGGCATTAACATCGGTATTTAAAACTGGGCCGATRTTAACGTCCAATATTGATTTCCCATATTTTAGCTTTGTGGTTTTGTTTTGGGAGGGCACTGCATAGCCAGGAATAACTGAAGTAGAGAGCCATGTCAGAGGTCTGGTCATTTTTTAAAATGATTTTAAAAAACAAGACAAACGTGTTTGTGCGTATATGAATATGCTGAAATTTTCTTTTCTGTGCATCCCTAGTAAAAGAAATATACTTCTAACGGATATTTGTAAAATTTCAGTGAACTTTTCATCATTTCAAAACTCATCCACTAGTTCTTGAGACATTTTTGCTAACAGACAAACACACACAGGCCTTTTATGGCAGAGGGGTGCTAATAATAAATATTTATAGATTTATGTCTGAACATGGTGCTGTAGATCTGATCAGTCTTAAAACTAGTTATGCAACAAATATCTAAAACTAAAATTGGTACATCCCTGCTTATAATTGGTAATTAGTTTCTTTCAGTCCACACTATTTACCTAAAATAAACAGTATTTCAAGATTTATCTACATTATTATTGTTTAATCCATTGGATAAAACATACTGCTCTGCTTGGTCACCAATGGTGCTAAAAACTCACTAATGGTTATATAGAATTTTTCCTTTGCTTTTTGAACATTATGTGTTTTTGTAGTGTTATTTTTAAAGGATGGAATTATAATAATAAAAACCTATGGAAATGTAAAGACATTATTAAAACATTTTTGTCTTATTTCCAACAGTTGTGGCTGTGGAACCGCTGGTCCAAGGCCTGGAGAAGCTCAATGAAGAGATGGACTGGTCCTACTCAGGTCTGTCATCTAGCTCAGATTTTATTTTTAGATCATATTACATGAAATGGGACAATGCGGATTAAAACTTATGCAAAAGGAACTTGGTAGAATTTGAAAAGTTAGAAAAATTTATAGTTTTATTTTTTTTTACAAATCAAGTATAAAGACTGTTTTAGGAGCAGCAGTGAATATTTTTATATATTTAGTTTGTTCTACGAGACAAGCTTTTCGTTCAACATTATCGATTTATTATCTGACTGTTTAGAGTTTCGTCAAAAGTACTTGACTTATTAATAAAAAATTTATAATGTCCCCATTTGACAAATCAACTGAAAACAAGACTAAAAGAAAACCAGTAGGTTGATACCCACTTCCAATGATGGGTGTCTCCCAGGACCACCACACTGGACTGATATCTGTTACTGTGGCCATCTTATGATTTGTAGTTATTACCTTTTAACCTCTCCCGCAGGAAAATCTTGCTCTGCCTCTGACCATATGCTTATAAGACTTTAGCTAACTCAGCAGGGAAACCCTGCGGAGTTAAGCTATGCTCAGACAGAAACATACGGTCACAGACGGACAGTAATTTCCCCCGGGGTAGAGATTAGATTTCTACTGCCTCTGGGGTATCAGAAGAAGAGACCTGCCTCAACAGGCCATCAGTGAGCTAAAAGCTGAGCTATTAGGTTTAATCATCTTCACCCTTAAGGAGAATGTTAGTCGTAAAATGCTATCTGAAGCTCCTGGTAATGTTTAAGGATTAGGCTGGAACCTCCTTCTAATCATAAATTTGGAACTGGATCTCAGAGAACAAAACAAATCTTTGAGTCGTGGATAGAGAAACATGTTCCTGTCTTTGCACGGTACAAATGTGCAAATTCAAATAATAAACAAAACAGCTCTAAAAGAAAACCTTGTATTTTTTAGTGATAGCTGCAGTTGTTGAAAAAATGGTGGTGCTTTTTCAGTGGTTTGTTCTAAAGAGTAACTCAGTCCAACCTAATAAGATGCAAAACAATTGATCACAAGAAATAGGAAACAAAGACTCAAACAATTGATCACAAGAAATAGGAAACGAAAACTCAAACAAAAACACAATCACATCAGAATTATTTGTGTGGAACCTGTTGGTTAGCCAAATATTTATAATCTGTACTGAGCAGCATAATATTAGCTGGACTCAAATTCTCATTTCTTACGAGTATAAACAGACTTCAGTCCTGCCCCTCACACCACCATGGCTTTCTTTTATGCCTGAAATTATTATTTTTAAAAACAACTCATTTAAAAATTTTTTTTTTGATTAATTTGAATAATGTAAGAAATACATGAATCAAGAAGAGGCAACACCTGAAAAAATATTAAGAGTTGTACTTACATTATTAACGGGACTGGGTGGTATTAATCTTTTTCATGCTATCTTTAGATAATATCGTGGTGGTATTACCAGGGTGGGGTGGAAAGGGGCATGTTTTGCATTTTTAAATTTTTTTTCTTCCTGTAGATTTTTTGGCACTTTTCAAATTATTTTAGGCCTCGGTCAGAAAGGACCGGAGAAAGGAAGGTTATATTTTTTTTCATCTCAAAAGATGGATGAGCAGTTTTTTTCCTTGAAAATACRTCTTATTTGATGCTTGTTGCAGAGACAGGAAGCAGGAAATACTGGTCATGTTCAGAAACACAAACATCAGAACAAAAAGTGTTGTGTACTGTTTATCATAACTCCAGTGTTATTTGGCCTTTCAACACAATTTAAACCTGGTGTATATTTTGAAATCTGTACTTTTGACTCWATTTAAAACAAAGTCTTAGAGAAGGTTTAGCTTTCCGACTATAAGTATTTAAATGGATCACATGACCAGGCTCCAGAGGGTTATTATACTGTTATAATTTTTAAATACCATCACCATGTTTCAATACCAAGGTATACCACAATACTGTCATACTGCCCTATAGAGATGGGCGATATGTTATTGTATGCGATATACCGTCATGGTAATAGTTTATCATCTTGCGATAAAAACAATAAAATCCCACCGCGTGCCACCAGACTTTACATGCCTCTCCGCCAGGTTAAGCTTTGTTTGTTTACTCAGAGCAGATGTCGACTTGCAAAAACACAGTCATAGTCATCTAAAAACTCTTGAGTTCAACAATACGTTAGAAAAACAACAGGATGGGACAGCTTCAACTTGCTGTCCCATCCTGTGAGGTATCTCGTGCGCACGACTTAGTAACTCGTGGGAACAAGATAGTTTTTTTTCAATCCATGTCCCTTTTGGGGCTCAGTACTGTCCCTGCCAGGCTCACTCACACAATGATATATATATATATATATA
>NW_013952595.1:465715-469602 GCF_001266775.1 Austrofundulus limnaeus
AGACTGAGGCAGTGAGTTTCGGGGAGTTGGAGAAACTTTTTCAAATGAAGCTACATCAAAATCACAAAACCCCCCGTTTAAAACAAACCACAGATGTTCGGTTTGATTTCCTGCAGCAAATTCATGATATCACATAATTAAGTAATTATTATGTTTTTATCAATATAATCCACAGTGAGCTTTAATTATATCTATGTTATGTCATCAAGTTGGAATTACCAAATAAAACAATATGACCCCTGCACGCAAAGGGTTTTCGTACCTTTTATTTTGATTTATTTTAATTTTTCAAAGATATTTTGTCAGCCGTAGCACAGAAACGGCTGCACCGATCAGTGTTAAATTTGGCAGGAATGAGTCCAACCTACACTGCACTAGCCAGCGGTTTTACGATAGACCCCATATTTGAGGAGGGGGCTCCATCTAAAAAGAAGGTATCTGGACATACAAGAACTTACAACTAAAAACCAATTCTATATAGTAACTTCAGAATATTACTAATTTCTGATGAAGGGCTATCAATCAGGCCCACCAATGAGCACTTCCCACCCCCTCCAGAGCCCCACCCAAAACAATAAGTCTGTTCTAGTGACCTCTGATTTCTGATGCATTGGTGCTTTGCATATGTTTGGGGGTCATATACTGTATGCTACCACTATGATGTATTTAATTATTCTTTAAAGTAAAAACAGAAGCTTTGTTTTTTTAAATACTCTGGACCTGATTCTTAAGACTCAACTCTCCTCTTGATTCCACAGATGAAAGCACTTTGATTMATTAATTTAGGTTTTTACATGTGGCTGTTGTAAAACTGCTTGATGAAACTTGTGTCTTCGACAACTAAAGAGTTTAGTCAAATAAAAATATCGGATCAAACCTTTTCAAATGGTATATTTTAAATGAGATATCAGCCTTAGTGGAAACTCTTGCTATAATTTGAAAATTCATCATATTTTGAATCTTCCGTCCTGTTCTTCTGAGTTACCATTATCATCATCTCCTCCATCACTACTTTACTTTTTGGCCTCATGTTGGCTGATGACAGAATCCAGAAGGCGCTAGATGGATTTGAAATTAAATCTAGAGGTCTCAGAGCTAAAGACCAATCAAGGGGATCAGCCTACAATCAAAGAATGTGAAGRTAAACCTAAAAAAATRCAAAAATRATTATYGGACCATTACTGACCACAATGACTGAAGTGGATCGAACAAAATATTTGACCAAATAATTTGACCAAAGAGCCACAGACATAGCAGAACATGTTCTGTCAATTTGATGTCRTATATTGCTTTTTGTGTTTGTAATTTGCTGGTGATCAAGCTATGATTACCATACTTAGTTATATTAAAAATACACCAAAACCATTTAGAGCAATTAGAACTGGGACAAAGCAAGTCATGTTGAAACTAAACAATCACAAAACGGCAGTCTCCAGGGTGTCCCTGGGATCCATCTGCCTGGAAATCTTCCCTAAGGGCCTCATTTGGTGTGTGTGCACATTGACAGTTGTTTATGAATTAACCCAGAAAGGCTATATACTACAAGTATTCAAAAGAATTTCGACACATCAGAGCAGCCGGGTTTTAATCTCGCACTGATCGATGTTCTCTGAAAGCACATGTGAGCGCAGTAGGAGAGCGTCTCTATCGGTGACTTCTGAACTGCCAGAGGGTGTATCAACATGGAACAAGCTGCTCACCCATTTAGAGCTACTGTCTTCTGAAAGAGCCTCCAAATTGCTGACAAACTGCAGCTGGTTTAATCGGTTGTCTCAGTTCTCTACATGTTTCTTCTCCTGGCTCTTGTTTTCTTTCTGCCCTTCTCTCGTCTCTTTTCTCCTCCTCTTCCAAATGATTCATAGCTGGGGGGCAGGCTTCAGTCCTCCCTTTGTGCTTCGTTTCTGTGTAACACGCACCCACGCACCTACAGGTCTTAATTATGAATTACTGCCATAGCTTAAGAGGTTGTAAACAGTATTTCTTCACGTTTTGAAGGGATCTGTTTGGAAAGCATGGTGGAGTGCAACACCAAAAGATGCTCTAATGTTCCATCCAGAATTATTACTGTGATATTGCATAACTATAATATTTAGTCACACTATTTTGTATTGCCATTTAATGATGTTTGTGTATTGATAATYATTAGAAATCACACAATTATTTCATAGACCACTGACCTAGTTTTAATAAAAGTGTCAAAAAGTATTCAGTGAATGTACATGAAAGATGTCCACCCAAGTCATGATACATCTAAGTGACTTAGACCTACACAAAAATCAGCCTTTATTTTCCTTTTGCACATTTCGGCCATAACGCATACGCATGCACGGTTTTCATGCATTCACCGGTAGTAAGGGGGATCAATTGCCGTATGAGTCGAGTGTTTACATTCCGTCCAATGATAGCAATGGTGAAAAGTGACTTTTGTAGCGTGTATAATTGCTTGAGATAAGGTGACCAAGTAAAAGATAAAGGAGAAGCTTGCTCCTTTTACCAAATTCCTCYAGGAAAGTTGAGCAAAGCTGCTACAAGAAAAAAGTTGTGGCTCAATGCGCTTTGCCATCACGACTTCACTCCRACAAAAAACAGTAAAATGTGTAACCATAAATAAATAAAAAACCAAATCAGTCTAAAGTTCAGCAAGTTTTAGTGTGAGAAGTTTTATGGCATTGACACAAACGTTTGATTCTGACTCTTGAGTCAAAAGTTTGATGAAAACAAGACAAGAACAATTAACTTACCCTGCTGGGCATTCACAAAAGGCCTGATTTCACCACTTTCAATCAGCGCAATGAATACTCCATAGTTCTGTTGCTTCATGCTTGCTTTGACTTTAGCATGCATGATAACAGTGCCGGCACAAATGTTATCATCAGCAGTGCCACAAACGCCAACAATCTGAACGTGGACATCTTTTGAAAACACGATAGCTCTCGCAGACTTCAACTTCCTTGTTTCGGCTATTGTCTTCKTTGAGACAGTGGCCCCCATCCACAGTTGCTTCACAATGACATCCTCTCGGATTCATGGCAYACTTTCAGTGATTTTGTCCATTGGTTGTTCACAATTTTCTAAAACCACACATCAACATTACAACTGGCCATCACCTCGCTCGATCAAATTACATTTCCCCTCACTTCAAGTTTTAGCAGGAACKATAACTATGGTGGYATTTCACCWTCCAATCAAAACATTTGTTTCATGCGTGTTTTATAATGTGCAAAAGGAGTATCTTTAGTTATTGAGCTTAAGTTTGGTTTGGTAGTATCTGACAGTTCACATCACATCCTCTGTGCTGTAAAAGATCTTGTGAGATCTTGACTCACTGCCCCATCACGTGAGTTTGTRCAAAATGTTATTTTCAGTGTTTGATCAGAACAGCTTCAACTCTCACTTTTTTAMATAGTGATCTGAGATTAAAAGTTTAGCATGAAAACCATCAGGTRATATGCATTTTTCTCAAGGAATGCTGTCTTAATTTTGTTTATTAAAGTTGCTTAAATGTGGCAGCCACTGTGAATGGGGTTGACTAATGAAGGTTTACATAAATTATGTCTACTGGTTCAAGAGGTATTTATCTTAAGATAAGATAAGATGAGATGAGATGAGATGAGATGAGATGAGATGAGATGAGATGAGATGAGATGAGATGAGATGAGATGAGATGAGATGAGATGAGATGAGATAAGATAGAACTTTATTGATCCCAGTGGAGAAATTCGAACATTACAGCAGCTCAAAACAGTGTAGTTGCAGTAACAGGCTGCCTGCCGTGGCGCCAACTTAGAAACAAAGAAAAACTGAGAAAACACAAGGGAAGGGAAGATGAGGAAAAAAGCTAAAACATCATATTATATCAACACTGTGACACACTATGGTGTTTATGA
>NW_013952595.1:469700-477727 GCF_001266775.1 Austrofundulus limnaeus
TTTTTTGATGTGGGAATAAAATTAAAACTTATAAAGCTCCAAAAAGTCAATTTTATTATAAAACATGTGAATGTAATAACGCTTTGTATGCTGATTGTCAGTGTTGAGTGTCTGCATGCTCTGCTGCCCACAGGCAGCCARTAAAACCATTATTACAACTTTAATGGCTGCTCTGCCCTCTTATAATTGTAGGTGTTGCTTCCCATGAATGATGAATGTTCCACAGGCAAGAAAAATGATCTGATTTTATTTATAAATCACCAAATGACACCACCATTATGGTTGTTATGWTATTGTTAATCAGTTGTGATTAACTGGCACACTTTCTATTCCTGTAACGTTGGTGCTTTGTAGTCATTTGAAGGTCACACGAGCAGATTTTTTTTATCTGAGAGGAGCTTTGAATGTGTGGATTATTGTAACATGACAAGTAATCTTTTGAAAAGCTTATTCTTATCRTCTTTTCATATATTTAATGAAAATCTGAGTATCCTGTTAGGGACCCTTTCAAACGGCTCTTCCTCTGTGAGGAGACGAGAACSAGCCTGTGGTTCATTTATTGAAGTGTCTCTCAGCCATCTTGCTGTGCGTTTCTTCTCTGTACGTGCTTGTGTGCACCACCCACCATGTTCTCAACTGCTCTCTTAGTCACCTAATACTTTGGGCTGGTTTCTCTTCTGCTCCAGTTRCTGCTCAGCCTGAGCTGCTGCTCCTGTAAACCTTTTGGGAGAAGGGAGGTAATGATGCAGAGCTCTGTTCACGGGTGTCTTTCTTCCCAAAAACACACTTTCCGCTCCCCATTTTCATTCCTTGTTTATCATTTGACCATTTAAACAAAAGGCCTAATAAACATTTAATGTATTAAACTTTGATCATTTTATGTTGAGAAATTTTATCATTTTTAGTGAGAAGTTATAAGTAATCTTCAATCACATGCAATATTGTGAATGATTGGTATGGTTTCTACCACATCAAATTTTTGATCAAAACTGGACTGATTATAGCAATTTATGTCTTAGATTTTGTTGTTGAGCTTCAGCACCCATTTTGAATTATGTCGACACCAAAGGTTAATCAGTTAACAATGAATATCCAATACAATATCCATCCAAGCTGCTGATGGAAATAAATTATGCTAACAAACAGATATAGTTGACTACAAATAGTAAATGGCAAAACTTTCAACAAAGACCTTTTGCAGATAGTCTACCTCAAATTGTGTTGAGAATAGTTCTGGGCAGTATACCGGTTCGAACCAAAAAAAAAGTTTTTTATTTTTGTTATGATATGAATTTTCTGACTACCGACATTACGATTTAAATAGCCTGAACACATTTGGAATGTTGCGTCACGTTACAGTATGTAACACAAAGCAAAGACCCGATAATGATCTTTGCTCAACCCTCCTCGTTCACGACCGGACCAAAAYACGTGACTGTCTACAACTAGGAAGAGAAGAAAAGACATGTAGAGGAGGGAAACAGCAACACAGACAGAGGTGCAGTAAAAGAAAAAAGTCAAGAAATAGTTTCTATGTTGTAGAAAGAGAGTAACTTCAGCTGATGGTGGTTTGCTAATCAATAACCAGCATTTGTACATTTTATCTGCTGAGCTGTGATGAAAAGTAAAAWATTGTGATAATTGTTGAAAATACTGTGATATATAATTTGGATCATATCGTCCAGCACTAGTTAAGTGAGAATAATTTTCACATACCACCACACCAAACYTTAGGTCAATATTTGTAAAACTGACAGTTTTAGCCATTTTTTTGACAGGTGGCAGACACCTTGATTTGGATTGAGTCCAATAGTTGACCAGTTGTACATCCATTACTTTCTTCCATCTTCATTAAAATTTGCCCATGAGTTTCATATTTTGCCTTTCGGTGATGAATTAATTTCTTGTTCTTGCACGCAGGACTCAGTATGAACGGTTTAGCCCACTAACATTTGGAAAAACACTTGCCACAGTTCATCAACCATGTCTAATCTGGTTAATCCATTCAGTCTTTGTCCTACTGGTAGGAATACATTTGATAGTAAAAGTAAACCTCAGTGGGTGGAGCTTTAGAAATGCAGAATTGCTTTAGTTAAATTCACCCACTTCCTGCGATGACAGGCCTTTGTGGGCCTGCTTGCATTTTAAACCTGACAGTTGAGATTGTTAGACAATGAAGCTGCTGAAGTGTGTGGCAAGCCAAATCAGAAATCAGATTTCGCTGAATGAGTCTGAGGAGTCTCTGTAATTCATAATAGATTCATTTATCTTAGATCCTTTCAGCTTCAGACTGTCCTCTTTGATCCTCACAGTGTGTGTCTGCGTGTGGAAAACAAATGCATAATCTCCCCTCGCACATAGATACAATTCTTAATTCTGGGCTCCGACATCTGCTGGGTGATAATCAGAGTTTTAGTGCAAATAGAGATACTAATCAAAGCAAATTATTCTAGCAAAGAGAGATTTTGCTCTCTAATATTAAAATCCARCACTGGGTTTCATGTTTCGCTCACWTGTATCGACCTCCYATGATTAACTCTTTTAAACGCTTCATACAGAAAACATTCACAGGAACCATCCTTTAGGTATAAAGGTTTAAATTTAACATTTTTCCTGGATGATGAACCCAAACAGTCAGTTGTAATTAACTTTAAATACAAAACATCACATTCCTTATCTCACTGTTGTGGCTTAGCACCACTAACAAATATTAACTGAGCTCTTCCTGGTATTTCCAGCGTAGAAACATTGTTTTAACAACTTATAAACAGTGAAAAGTACTACATGTATGACTGACTAAATGTGATATAAACAATACAGAAATACTATTAAAGGTAAGAGTTTTACTCACTGTTGAGTTGTGAGTAGCTGCCATCTTAAATTCTGAACACTCCCAMCTTCTGACAAGAAAGTCTCACTAGAGGTGGTATTCTAGTTTAATTTTCCAACCAGTACAAGTGGGCCGCAACAAAAGTAGCCTGTGAAAATGCAGTGAAATGTAGATTTTACACAGTGAATGTCGCTGAGCACTTTTGAACTTAATGTATCTCCATCTAGTGGTTGTCATGTTAAAGSGAAAATAATCAACATGCATTATGGGAGATGTAGTTTATGAGYAATGCTGGCTTTAAATCTGCACATGCTTATTTTGAGATATTAATACACMTTTGAAGCTCTYGTGGTCTAGAACCAAAAATGACAGACTGGAGCTCCACAGGGTGCAAAAAGAAACCATTCCTGAATTTGTTTTATTAAAATAAATAAAACAAGCATATTTGTTAACATAATTGAGTTGTCTGAGTTAAATAGTCTGTGTAACACTGCACTGATGTGCTGCAGAATCTGTGTTGTCACAAAGCTAACTAAATCCAACATYTGGCTCATGAAAAAAGCTTTTTGAAGCATTTTGTCTTCTTGTTGTGAAAATAGTCAGCAGTTTTATCGTGCTGATTATCCTCTTATTGTAGTCTTATAAATTGGACTATATCAAGAATTGAATGATAATCCTGAGTAATTTATGATTTAGTTCATTTTAAAACAATTACAGAGTCCATATTTAAAATTCAGWACCAATAAAAAGTAGTAGGATGATAGTTTTTATAAATTTTTATGCAACAGACTCTTGACTTCCTTTTAACAATTATTTGTCTTAAAACGTTTTTGAATTGTTTTCTGAAATCRTATATGTTTGATGTTCTTTAACCCTAACAGCTATGCATTAATATTACAATGTGTAACCAAGGATTTTCTCATTTCAAACTATGAATATCAATCTTTCTTCTAACCAGAGTTTTTTCTGACATACAAAAAAGAGAGAAATGAAGAAGTAGAAACGTCCTCCTCGTAAATGTTGCAGTTTGTGTATCAGCAGAGTTCCCAGACACAAAAAGCATCTTAGGAATCAGGCAGTTGTGGGAAATATGTCYATTTGAACAACCAACTAAACATTTATTTAGTCTATTTAAACAACGTTGCATATTTAAAAGCACCATTAAGAGTGAAACAAAAGCCACTTTTTTCCACTTAAATATTTAATACATATTCAGCTATTTTCTGCCCACAGTGGTGCAAACAGGAGCTGRCAGTGCCCAAAAAGCCAAGCTCTACATTATTAAATTTTTCACAGTCTTGTTTTCTGCTCATATTTTCTGATGGTGACGTCAGCTGATGGTGACCTATCTCAGAGTTTGAGTGACGGCTCCACCTTACTCCAATGAACTTACTGCTCTCACCTGTTTTCTTTGACCTCTTATCTTTTGTTTGATGCATTTTCCTCCTCCTATGAAGAGAGAAGCTTGAGCTGAAATGACTGAGAAAGTTGATGATAAACGAGTAAAAACAGCTTCATCAGGTATAAAAATTTTGTATCTTGACCAGTGGTGCCTAGAAACTTTTTTTAATGTGGTGGCACACAAAAACCAATAGCCAGGAAATAATTTTAGAAATTTTAWTATACTGTTGTTATTAAACAGCAATTTGAATATGTTGGCAGACTACAGCTGATCAATATAAACTAGTTTTTTTTCATGTTTATTCACCTTAATCAGCATTTCCAGAGAACATATCAGGACCTTAAACAAATTACAAGTTATCTTTAAAGAGAATCCTGACTAGTTGTAACATTAGACATTATTTCATAAACGTTTACTTCAACTATAAAAACAAAACTGTAGAAATACTGTAGGCTGTTTAGCTTTTCTAAGTTTCAGAAAATGTATTGTCACATAGACAGCGCCATATTATTCGTACTCGCGTAGCACCCCCACAGTGTAGCTTGAGGGACATGGCTGAATGTCTCCAAGTCAACAAAACACATGTAGAATGGACTAGCAAACTCACTAGGGTCCTAATTGAGGACCTTAGTGAGGGTAAAGAGCTGGTCTAGTGTTCTATGGCCAGGATGGAACCTGCRTTGTTCCTCCAAAATCTGAGGTTTGACCATCAATCGGACTCTCTTTTCCAGTACCACTGAATAGACCTTACCGGAGAGGCTAAGGAGAGTGATGCCCCTGTATATGGAACAGACCCTCTGGTCGTCCATATTAAAGGGGAGACCCACAACCCCAGTCTGTCAATCCAGAGGGACGGCCCCCAACGTCCACACAATGTTGCAAAGACGTACCAACCAAGACAGCCTCACAACATCCAGAGCGTTGAGGAAATCAGGSCAGATCTCATCCACCCTTGGAATCCTGCCACCATAGAGCTTTTTAACTACCTCAGCAACCTCAGCCCAAGTTATGGACAGACCAACCCCAAAATTCTCCGCTTCCTCGATAGAAGACGCTGGGACTCATTCTTTAGTTTGACTGCCTCMTTGACTTGTAGTGTCCACCATCAAATTTAAAGTACCTTTGACATCAAATTTTTGTAATACATATGAAGGTATTGTTAGAAAGAGGACATTGATAAAATATTGCAAAAGAAATTTGATGTCGCTGAGATGAACAGGTTTTGAGATTTTTACCTGTAAAGTAACAGGAAGTGATGTCACAGGGGAATGTCTGCATRTGAACAGAGCATTGCTACAACAGCCAACAACAAAGACTGTAGAGAATAATCTGATTTTTCTTACGATTATTTTGAGTCACTATCAGAGAGAGAAGAAGAAAAGTCAGAGTTCAAATAATTTTGTTTCAAAAAAAAAAAAGACCAGGGAGTTTTCTTTGTTAAAGAGTTCCCCTTTGATGTCACTTCCTGTTTCACTTTGGCAGAGCCAAATTTAAATGAAAATATGCCAGTTATGGGACAAAATGGGTTAAATTGTGTGTATTATTCCAACTTTCTTAAATATAAAGATGTTTTCTTTGACTTTTTGTATTTGAAGAATATGCATGTCACAGGCCCTTAAGGGAGGGCCCCTGCGAGAAGCACAGACAATCTTGTGGCCACAGCCTGAGGCAGCTGCCTCAGATACATAAAATGTAACTTCTGCACCTAATGTTGTCCTGATGCGCATTTTTAGATATACATACGTAGTAGTGTTCATTCTCCTCCCCTGATAGAGTGTGAGTATGTGTTCATAGATTTCACCCAACACAACACTTTTCAATAAAATTCAATTTTAGCTTTTGGGGATTTTTCTTTTATTCCTTTCTCCAACTTGTCAGCTACTTGTTGCCATGACAGCGTTATGTCAGGGAGGTTGCTTTGTGTGTGTGTGTGTGTGCGTGCGTGCGTGCGTGCGTGCGTGCGTGCGTGCGTGCGTGCGTGTGTGTGTGTGTGTGTGTGGTGTGTGTCCTAATGCTAACAGATACAGCTGCAGGCGTGAGATATGGCTATTGACCACTGACACCGTCGTGACATTTTCCCCTTACACTCGAACACGTGTGCAGCACTAGTGTAGATAAARAGGCGGAGTTGTGTGTAAACCTACTGAAATTAAAATTCTGCACGGCTTTGTACCATTAAAGGTCACAGAACCAGTTTTGATGAGTGCTGAAGGTTTGATTTAGCATAAGAAAAAGCCTCACTCCAGTTTTAAAAATACACCTTCTGGCTATGATTGGTCTTGTAAACTTTTGAACACTGAGAGGCAGTTTGAATTTATACTTTTTCAATTTTATGTTTTCTTAGATAAGGAAGTAAAACTTAACCAATATGTTCTGCATAAATGTGACCTAAAATATAATTTTCAGTCTTAAAAGTGAACAAGTTTAACTGCGAAGCAAATGGGACCAAACACATTATAGTCATGCATTTCTTTAGGAAAAAGAAGAACTTTACATATTTGGGAGTGAAGCTCACACAGTTGTAACAAAAGGATCTGCAAGTTTGGAAGTTAGATTATAGTCGCATTTTCAAAACAAAAATGAAATGACAGTCACTTAGGTTGGTTCTGTGGTTGAGTTCAGTGGTATCTGAAGTTGCATTATTAATCCTTACTCATGACAGTTACAGGTATGCAATATCCATATCTAACCACAGCCAGTGAAGAAACCATGTGTCATTAGAAGGCTTCCATCAGATTCTACTAGTTTTTTTGTTAAATCTGTTTAATAAACGCACATAAAGGTCCATAGGGAGAGGAACTCCAGTTATACTCCAGTGATACACTGAATTACTTTTAACCCAGAGATCCTGAATCCTGGACTTTCTCAAACATGGATGAAAGAGTTCCCAGGGTGCAGAATGATCAAGAAAGGTCTTATGCAACATTTATTTTGTGTCTAATAATTGGTGTCAAATATGCTCTGTGACAAAATTTCACGTGATGCAGTGATTAGGATTTTTAGAAGCCTAAGTGTTATTTTCTTGAATTAATGTTTTATTTTAGGTGCATTTTCTAGAACCTTAGAAATAAAGATGGTGTTGTAGCTCAATACAATTTAAAATTTATTCACTAACCAAATAAAACGTTAAGCAACCAAAGGAAAAGGTTCAGTTTAGATGGAATTTGGTTCACAATCATACGAATAATGATGATGATKATGATGCACTTTATTTGGAGACTCACTGTCCATAATAAATAAAAACACAGACAATAAAAAAGAAAAAGTCTCTAAGAACAACAGTGTTTCCAAAGTTCAGATGTGTAATGTATGGCATTGTATTATCAGATTAAATGTGTACATAAGATTTCTTAATATGGCCTTCAGCATACTGACCCCTGCAGACACAAACTGRTCCATCTAACCTTCTTTTAAAAAAGTCTCAAGCCACTTTCAGTCTCTGAAGCCTGGCTTTTTTACAATTCCACCATAAGTGAGACATGCGCAGTGAGGTACAATAYGATCTAAGTTCAGTTTTACTTAATTAGAACAACATCCAAATTTCTGAGACACTACATTACTTGGGATGGGTACCTTTGACTTTGGAATTGATTTGGTACCAAAATCTGGTACCTGAGAATCGGTACCAGTTCTTAACAGTACCAATTTTCTGTACTTTGTGTGTGTTGTTTTATTTAAATAATAAACTTTTGTTTTTTTAACATATTTCTCAATATATAAAATTAACAAATATCAAGACAACATCCAACTCTATGTATTGTAACATCAGCTGTGTAACTTATTTCTTTAAATTTC
>NW_013952595.1:479546-480590 GCF_001266775.1 Austrofundulus limnaeus
ATATTTCTCAATATATAAAATTAACAAATATCAAGACAACATCCAACTCTATGTATTGTAACATCAGCTGTGTAACTTATTTCTTTAAATTTCAAACTCTTGAAAACAACAAGACTGTTTTGTCTTATTGCACAAATTAAAATCCAGCTCCACGTGTTTCTATTGATGTCATTTCTCCACTAAAAAATTGTGTGATGGAGGTGCATGGAAGGCAAATAAGTTTAAATCAAATAAGCAAAAGAGGATTGAGTTAAATAAATAAAAGGTATTCAAGCTACATTTTGAGCATCCAAAACATGTCCAACTCTTCAAGTTAGCTGCTTGTGCTCCTTCAGGTCACACGTTTGGACTGTCGGGAAGCGCCTCTGTTGTTTTCCTCTGTTGGTCTCTGTTTAATGGGGGATGAAATGAAGAAAGTGATGGTACTTTATTTACAGGAAAACTCACCACAATGATGCATTTAGGTACCGAAACATGGTACCGTTTGATGTTACGTGAATAGATTCTGGGTAGTACCGACAGAAATCGGTCTGTACTTAAAAAAAGTATCAAATTCGGTACMCATCCCTACTACATACTGCACTGAACGTAATCATCGTCCATCAGGTAGTCAGATAACAAATATCAAGACATTTAACTCGATTTGAAACATCCAGTGTGACATGAAACAAACAACTTATTCAACCAYCACCAAGATACTTAAAATCAAGGAATGATACATATTGGTGGCTTCACTAGTTGAACAATACTGTTGGGGGTCCTCTCATGCTACAACKTATGCTGACGTATGAAAATGTCCAACACGCCAGCATTTGTTGAAGATGGAAAAAAAATAAACTGTAAGCCTGTTTTTATAGACATTTACATAACAAATTGCTAATGAGATGAAAAATATTTAACTTATGTTTAACATGATTAACTTATCCATAACGTGTCTCTGACTTATAATTTAAACCTACATAAATATATCATCATACATCTTGGCGCCTGTACGTTGGGGTTTACCCCGGTGAACGAGAGGGTGGCCTCCCTCCGCCTAAGGGT
>NW_013952595.1:482455-483806 GCF_001266775.1 Austrofundulus limnaeus
ACATTTGTTTGGCATAAGAATTTTATTTACTAACAGGTTTGAAGCACTGTATTAGATTTTCATTGAAAACCAACTTTTCAAACTTTTGACAAGAACAGAAAAAAATTTATGATACCTCTTATAATAATGTTTCAGCATATTATAAATATAAAATAATAATTGAAAAAAGATTTGATTTTATGATATCGATTTAAAACATTTCTTAGAATAAAATTAAATTTTTGTTTTTTTTTTTCTTAACTTCCCTCCAGCTTTCTGTCCCCTTAGTGCACCAATCTCCCCCACTGTGAAAAATAACACTGTACACCACAAACACACTTGTTGCAAAATAAATTTATTAGGTCTATTATCATTCAGCTTTTAGCAAGAACACAAAAAAAATCTATATTTGACTTCAGTCTTTTATTAAAGTTGCATATTCAAATTATTATAAATATCAAGATGAAACTCAGATGCACTAATGAAATCCTTAGTTTTAATGTTACAGAATACTGTAGTCTAAATCTTCTAAATATTGCATTTGTTTACACTGATACTTTATCTGTTTACCTTAGTAAGATTAGTCAGCATGATCAATTAGGATGCCACCATATTTCTGGAAAAACCTACTGAAGTCGTGAACTAGCTTATTTATTCATGCAAAACAGAAACTGCTGTTCTGTGCAAAATAAAAATAAAAAAGTCAGGGATTCCATACATGTGCAGATAACCTGCAGCCATGAATTTATATTTTACACACAGTGCATGTCAATACATGTGAAAACATGGCACATTCACATGAATAAACAACGTTAAATGAAGGCCTTTGCATTCAGTGGATGCAGGTGCAAATTTTAGTCATGAATAAATTCAAATTTATATACAGTTTCAGAAACACACACACTGCTTAATTCTGACACATCATACTAAATAAATTATTAACGCACATATTTTGTGTAACTATCACAGGTTTACTGTGATAAGGCTTTAACTGGATGTTTCTGTGCTGCTTGTTTGGCCGCAAGTTACGTCTGTCTGGATGTTTGTGTGTTGATCTTCTCTTACATAATTCATGTGAGAAGCAGCCTTGTTAAACACACAACTACACCCACACTCACAATGCATCAATGACTCTGAGCAGACTCCGTGCAGCACTACCAAACCAGAAAAGACAGAGAGAGAGCGAGTCACATGTGCACACTTGCACATCACATCAAGACATATTCACATGAAATATTCTCCTGCTTCTTCAACAAACTACCCACAGGCTTTGTGCTGTTTTCTGCACAACTTTGCTGTGAACTTAACTGGTGTGTGTGTGTGTGTGTGTGTGTGTGTGTGTGTGTGTGTGTGTGTGTGTGTGTGTGTGTGT
>NW_013952595.1:487362-488989 GCF_001266775.1 Austrofundulus limnaeus
TCTACTGATATTCATGTAATTAAGCATTTGAATGATTTGGCCAATTAATCGAAAAAATAATCAACAGATTAATCGATTATTAAAATAATTGTTAGTTGCCGCCCTAGTCCTGATTTTAACATGAACTCATCTCATTTAAGATCTTCGAGCCTTTTAGACTTTGTGTCTTTGTTCTATTAATGGATTTCTATCAAATAAACTTTGTTAATTTTTCTTGTACAAAAGTGTTTCTAGTTTATTGTAACAAATATTTTAATTCAGAAAACTGGTACAACACTAGGAGGCACAGTTACATCATGCCTGTACTTTACTCCCTTCATTGGCTCTCAGTTTGTTTTAGGGTGGATTTTAAACTTGTAATGTTTGTTTTTAAAGCTGTTCCTGGTATGGCACCTTCTTATTTGTGTGATCTTTTACAAGCACATCAKCCAGTAAGAGCTCTTTGGTCTGCTGACCAACATCTTTCGGCAGTCCCCCAGATCAAAGTCCAAACAGTGGGGTRACCATTCATTTGCTGTAGCTGGTCCAACATTATGGGAATCATTACCACTTGAGTTGCACACTATCAATAACCTAATTTTGTTCAATGTAAAGCTGAAGACRCATTTGTTAAGAACTGTTACTAGCACACTGTAGTGCTGTAGTTAGTGTTATTTTTCTAACACTGTTGGTTTCTATTCTTTATTTTTTCTTACTGACTAATGGAAAGCACTTTGGTTCAGTAGTCACTGTTGTAAAGTGCTATATAAATAAAAAATGACTGACTGACTGACTGGCTGACTGACTGACTGACTGACTGGTACAAATACAGAAATAACTAAAAATCTCAGATTCGGAGCTCCTTAATGAGTCACTTAGTACTCGGTTCTGTCCAAACTGTTCCAAGYCTTGTCCTTGAAGTGGTGACGATGTAGAGASTAAATGAGCTGGCAGATCTTATTAAAGGGGTTTAATTACGTAGGAAGATAAAGGTTTTAGTGATGAAGGGGGTARGCGTTCACCTTGCAAYCAAARGGTCGCCAGTTCAAGTCCCTGCCCGAGCGCACTGTCATCACGTCCCTGAGCAAGACACTTAACTCAACTTCCCCATGTATAAATCTGTTGGTGGGACTGTGATAGGTTGTTAAAAAAACTTTTAAGTACTTTCAGTAATAAAGTAGTTTTGAAAGCACATACTCCAGTACTTTAACCTAAGTAATAATTTGACAGAGATACTTTTACTTTTATTGGAGTAATATTTGACTAGTAGGATCAGTACTTTGACTCAAGTCCAGCACAGGTTTTCCAGTAAGTGTTCTCTGAATGACCTCCTGGGAATATGCTGTGTCTTCAAGCTGCAGCAATCAAACCTGCCCCTCTTTGTCTGACCATCTGTCAGCTGCTAATAATGTTAATGGTTGATGTAAAAAAGGTAAAATATCCAGTAAAATGGTTAAAACAGCAATATGTTTGCCTGGTTCATATTACGCTTTTAATTTGGAAGGGGAAAAAGTAAAATTGAACATCAATAATCTTTCCTCGATGCCTACTCATCACTACGGTTGTATTTTCTCAGCTAATGCATGTACAGTGGTTTGCAAAAGTATTCATACCCCTTGAACTTTTCCATATTTTGTCACATTACAAC
>NW_013952595.1:489944-497380 GCF_001266775.1 Austrofundulus limnaeus
TTGTATGGTTGCGTAAATATTCCTTGTAGTTAAATTGTTCTTTTCATGTTTTATATTGGCCACCTCTTATGATATTACTGTATATCTTTCAATCCTTATGTAATTTTGTTTGCACTGTGTGCACTTGCCTGTTGCTTTAATTCTGTAAATGTCCCTGCTGTGGGATAATTAAAGCTTGTTGTATTAACAGGCCTGTTGCAAATTGTACGGCTTGCCGTAGTTTCATTTTCTGCATTAAAATAAAGCCAAACAGTGCTTCTCTTCCTCTCAGACATTTGGATAATCCARTGYCTCTCTTCATACAGTCTGTGACATGCCTACTCGGTGAGAATGATGAGTGGGTGGGCCAGGTTGAGCCTACCTGCGTAGCTTAGCTGTTTGGCTAGCGCTGCTGAGCCACGTGACGGTGCAACAACAAAAGACGAGAGGGGCGAGGGGTGCGCTGCTCCGTGCTGTGTGTGACACAGTGCAGATTTTGTAGACTTTGAAAAATCCGCGTGTGCAGCAGTCAGTGTGTGCGGGAAAGAACAAAGCTTGAGTATTGATCTTTTAACACGAGTATTGTTCAATATCAATACCAGCGTTKGTATCGATATTATCAGTATTAGTGTCGATCCACCCACTTCTACTGGCAGATTGGTAGGAATGTGTGTGATTTATAGGATTAATGGATTTCCAGGTATTTGAGATTATCCTTTTTTAAATATAGGGAATTACTTTAAAAACAAGTCTTGAAAAAATTGTGTATTCCAAAAAAAAAAAATTAAGAAACATACTGGGTGTACTGATAAATTAAGAGATGCAGTATTTGGTGGTGAATAAAGCAGAATCACAAACTGTTTAGATGATTGAAGAATCTGATGCCTGATGCTCAGACCATCCTCATATTTGTTTATTTTTTGTTTAAATTGTGTTTTTGGCCACATTTTAGTGACCATAAATGTGGATGGGGAGTTTTTTGTGAGCGGAGGAGGACTAAGCTCCAGGTTTCGTGTTGCCAGCCTCAACTTCCACTGGGGGCGCTGCAACGCAACATCTGCTGGGTCTGAACACAGCCTGAATGGGATTAAACACCCCCTGGAGGTAAAAGAACAGTTTGACACTGTATGTATACATATTAACCCTTTTAAACAAGCTCATAATTATAGTACTAACAACCTTAATAACCATGATTGTACTTTTATGAGTTTGTAGTTATTGTAATTATTTTATAATAATATGGTAGTTTTTCTTTGGCATTTTTCTTTATATTTAAATTAATTTCTGGAAATCATCTCGTGAACCGTCACTTGATGATTTATGATCCGTAGTTGGGTCCTGACCTTAACTTTAGGAGCCAATTAACTAAAGAATCCTGGAGTCAAATGTAAAGCCACCTTTCTGACACATGAAGCCTGGACCCGACTGGGTCATAAAGTATAACAACGATCCCAAACCCAGCAGCAAATTTACAACAGAACAGATGAAACAGATGAGGTGTGCAATGGTTCASTTAAAGTTCAGACCTCAATCTGATTAAAATGTGGTGTGGCTGTTGTGGGACCTTAACCTKCTGCCCCTCAATGAACCCCTGGTTAACTTAGACCTCATTGGGTCATTTGGAACCAAGGAGGGATTAGAGAGCTGTACAGAAACAAAAGTTCCCAGACCCTCAATGAGCTGAAGCACCGTTGTAAAGAAGAATGGGACATTTTTCAACAGTGATGTGAGAGACTGATAAATTCACATAAATACTGAGTTATTACTGYGCTGTGGGCCTAGAGTTTCACTCTTATTTTCCATTTTGGTAGATTTAGATAGTCTAACCCGGTAAAGACCTGATCAGCTTATTATGTGCTGATATGTAAAACACCCAACTAAYAAATGCCTGTTTACCTGTAAATTCTGAATAACAACTACTTGTTTGGTTCTCTGTCACTTTAGATGCAGATCTATTGCTTCAATCCTGATGATTTCCAAAGTCTAGATGATGCGATTAAAGAAGGAGGGAAAGTCGCTGCCCTGACAGTACTCTTTGAGGTGAGATGACAGTATTAGTTTGTTTTTCCTTGATTAAAATCGATGTTATATCTTTCTGTTGTCTGCAGGTTAGCTTGGACGACAATGAGAACTTCATTCCTGTTCAGGAAGCCATAGAGACGGTCAGCAGGTTTGGTAAGTCAATGCTAAATCACTCTTTATGAACATTGTCACAAATGTTGGACTAATAAGCCTTTAATTTTAGAACTTGGATTTTTTTAATTTGATTTGGCAAATATACAGTAAGTCTTGTCAATAAGACACCAATGAAACTCAGTATAATGTCTTGTAATTGAGATRAAAATTTGAAGAGATTTGGTTTATATCTGTGACAATTCTTGGAGAAAAACTTAAATAAAACTAGAAGCACTCGGAGAGTGCAAACCTCCACCAAGTCCAATTTCCCCCATCCTGTAATAGATAGAGTTAATGCACTAAAGGCAGAGATGGAAACACATTTGCTGAATAAGTTCTGACGTAGCGAACATTTAAGCAGGCAGTATGCATAGAATTTCTTCCTGGTGGATTCCAATGTGAAGAAAAAAAGTCAGACTTGTCACCCGACGTTATTGTTGAAAGCTTTCGCATCGGTGCTACGTGATTCAAAAAAGCAGAGTTTTCATCGCGCGTGTAATCACACAGACGCACAAGAGTCTTCCTATCTTTGTGAGGAACACACACAGTGGTCACAACCACGCTCTGCGCATTCTTTTTTCCCCAAAGTTTGGCGAGAGGTGGATAGAGGGGCACACAAATAGCTCTCGACTTGATCTGGCCTCATTTAAATAATAATAATAAAAATGAACAAACAAACAATCTCTGAGTCTGAAGTCCACCACGTCACTCCTTTTCCGCAATCTTCATCGATCTGTGTACAAGCCTACCGACAATGTGGTGTGTTTGAGGAGATGGGAAAAATAGGTTTCATGCTGCACTTCGTGGTCACAAAACGTTCTCAAAATGCGCACCAAATGCGTAAAAATGCGTGCATTATGTCAAGGATTATTAATCATTACATCTGGTTTTAACATTACTTCTATAAAATTTGAAGTCCAAACACTGAAAGCTGTCACAGTTTTTTACAGAAGCCCTGTGAAAGCATCACAGCTTTGCCGAACTGAGAGGATTAAAAGAAAAAAAAAAATTCCTGTATCTGCATCGTGATCCAGAACATCACCAAAATTTAATGGTGTGTTACTTGTGCCAGTATCCACAAGTGTTGTAAATGTCTTGACAATCTGTCCACAAGTTTTGAGCAATGTTGTCCACAGACAGAATGACAGACCGACAGCCYGACAGACAGACGGACAGACAGAAATACGCGACCGAAAACATTACCTCCTTGGCGGAGGTAACATTGAGCTTTCCCCCCTTTTCTTGTGTTTATCAGGTAAGAGTGGGTCAGTTGAAGCCTTCATGCTGCGCTCGCTGCTGCCAAACATCACAGATAAATATTACATCTACAACGGCTCGCTGACGTCTCCTCCCTGCTCTGAACTGGTCGAATGGATCGTCTTTAAACACACCGTCGCCATATCAGAATCTCAGGTCAGTGAATTTTATCACCATCATGCTAATGTATTTACGGTCAGGAATGTGGAGTTAAAAAAATTTATGACACATCTGTATAAATCAAATAGTTTACATCCTCATCACTGGTCTGCATGTGTGCCGAATTACATCCAAATCAAACCAGTCTTTTATATTTAAAGCTTCTTGAACACCATCAGGGAACCACATAAACACGCACATTAAGGCATTTTGCCTGCAGAAATGCTGTTCATCTGTAACTCCCAGAGCTACATCCTGCCTGAGGTCTCCCTCTTCCCAGGAGTCTCACACAAAGACCATATTTTTAAATAACAGTTGGTGTGTGTCTGATATGGTTGGCAGATTGGTGGGAATGTGTTTTTGTAGGATGAATGGGCTTCCAGGTGTGGAAGCAGATCCACCAAATGTTCAAATGGTTGAAGAATCTGATGCCCCGCTCTCATCAGTTGGAACGATGAGTTTAAATCCTTCTTTTTCACATTTAAATCATTCAGTTGGGGTCTAYATAAAGTGGAACTGCAATGATTTGATCTGAATTCCTCCTTTTTGAAACTCCACAAGCCCCGCCCCTTTTCTGAGGTGTGTCTCAGATTAACTYGTTTTGAGGCTGTCTCTTTAAATTCAAACAAGTCGCTTTACACTCCATTTCCCAGACCGGTTCATTCCAGTTTGATAAAGGAATTTCAAATGTTTCTAAAAAACAAGAAAATTCATCCCAACAGTCAATCATTCAGAACTGAGATTTGGACTGAACACGGTCTGATTTAATCTAAATGCACATTTCTGTTCTTGTGGAAATGTTTGAATCAATTTAAATTTACATTCATGCTAATTTGACTGTAGAGATTTTATGTCCTTGCATCTTCCACAATTACTTTGGTTGAAAGTATCCAAAGACATTAAGGATTGTAGTTTATTCATCGTGTTGGCACTGTTTTAAATGAATGAGTGAATGAAATAATTTACTCTGTCGGTATGTGTGACTATCGGTAGCGGGTCCAACACCCCACACCTTCAGCTTTTACCCTCCTCGTATCTCAATAACAGCAAATCTTTCCTTTGTGACTTTTTAATGACAAACTATCTATTGTGTCTCTGTAATGCAGTGCAGCCTTTGATGAAGCCATAGCTCTCAAAAATGTAGAAAAAAGCTGAAAAACAAAGCCTTAGTAACGCTGCTCATAGGGTCCACAGATAACGGAGTTTACTGGACCACTCTCACACTGGCTAGCTTTAGGTTTGACCAGGTCCGGTCTTATGGGAMCTTTTATTGTAGCTTTCCTTTCAGTTTAGCCACTGCCTCAAGCAAGGGAGTCTTGTTCAGGAGTGATTGTATGGTGGAGCWAGAGAGAGAGAGCGCGCAACAGATCCAGGCTAAGAAGCATTTTGTTCTGGTCTGTTGTCATAAAGGAGGAGTTGAGTCGAAAGGAAAAGCTCTTGATCTACTGATATATGGAAGGATGGGATCTCAGCCTCCCTGCTACCTGTGTTTGTGATTTTATTTGTGGCTGATTCAAACCAGCTGTTGTGTGTGCAGAAGCTGTGAAAGACAAATGTTGAGAAGAGGAAGTTTCACTGAAGTGGTGGGAAATGACAGGCTCAGTCATCGTGCGCTCACAGAATCTGATTTTGTTGTGAGGATCTGGTTAAAAACAGCAACACAAGCTGACAGAGGAACACTGGATTCCCAACTATAAAGACGTTTAAGAGCCTGTGGGAGTCTGTGTAGCAACCATTAATTTTAAAGCAGATGAAAAGAGAGCAAATAAGGCCTGCTTAGTGTGTGGATTTTAGTGTGTATTTGTTGCTTGTTTGCCTGATTGAAGCAGGATGGCAAAGCATGACACAAACATATTCATGCTACAAAAATAGAGCATCACCCTCTGCCTCTGCCTCAGCCTGGCACCAACACAAGCCTCTTAAAAACATGCCGTTACAAGCATCAGCTTTTTGGTTTATTTTGGCAAACAGAAGAGAGGCAAGGAAGGTACTGAAGATGTTTCTTTTTCTTTAACCTGACATCCTCTTCTGTTTTCTCTGTCTGTCTCGCCAGCTGGAAGTGTTTTGTGAGGTGATGACCATGGAGCAGGCTGGGTATGTGATGCTGACGGATTATCTGCAGAACAATTACAGGGAGCAGCAGCAGCAGTTTATGGGTCAGGTGTTTGCCTCCTACACCGGAGTGGAGGACGTGGTCACACCAAGTATGTCATCGCCTAAAGTTCATCCTGTTTTCATCTCCTTAACCTCATCTGAACTGTAGCTTTTCATTGGCTCGCTGAATTTAATTTGAAGTAAAAATTTTGAATAAGCACAAGAAATGAGAAGTTTTGACAAAAGCCTCGTACATGTAAATAACCAAATAAAAAACACACTTTAGGGATATAAAWGAACAGATGTAAAATTATGAAAGATGAAAAATGAATAAAAATGATGAACCTAGAATGGAACCCTGAGGAACAAGTGAGAAGAACTGTCTGACAACAAACCTTCTAGTTGTCTTTKTAAAAGCTGGACAGTAATGAGTTAAATAATGGGATTATTCTTGTTTAAATATAAATTTAACATCTAAAAATAACTTGTTGAATGGAAATAAAAAATATGTTTGACTTATTGTCCTTATCCAGGCAGACTGGTTTTTAAGAAATGTTTTTAAATAAATAAATAAATAAATAAATAAATAAATCATATTTGAAGTTGCTAATTGTTCAAAAACAATGCTTCTATGTTTATGAGGCACTAGAATCCAGAATAGAATAGGCTAAAATAATAATCCACATTCAACAAAAGGTCATGACTCCAGAGGATAAGACTGTAAGCCTTTTTTCAAGGCCCAGCCTGGCCTGGCATCAAACGCKGGTTCAGCATGTTTGCATTAGATCTCATGACCCACTTCCACCGCCATTTCTGGAACACTCAGAACCCTGGTTCTGTCGGGGGTCGACCTGCCTAATCCGATCTGACATCAGCTACTGTTGCTCATYGATTGGTTCTCTGACTGGGGCGTTACATCACAYAGATGAGATTAACTTTATGTGAGCTTTGTGCTGCCACTGTAATGTTTTTGTTGTCCACACAACCAGAAGCTAACGTTAGCTACCATTAGCTTACTGTCTTCTGTCATGCTGCCTTCATGTCTTCAGTGTCATGCTGCTGGATCATCCGGTTCATTCTTCTGTACTTTTTCTTCACTTTTGGTGTAGTCCATTATTGTTGGGTCGCAAATAAAACAAAATAAGATTTGTGCATGTTTAATATTAGGATCCCACCCACATCGAGGCAGCTCTCTGCTCAATGCAAACACAACAAAGGTCGGGGTAGAATAAGACCGGGCCGACTGGTACCGGGTCAGGCGGAACCAAGACTTACGATACAAAAATGCCTTATGTGGCATAAAAGGGGCCCATTGGGGAACCAGAAACTTTAGCGAGGTGGCCATTGCCCCCCCTGGCCCTTCCACTTATTGACGCCCCTGTAGTAAAAATATTTTCATTAATCCTACAATACATATTGAAGAAATATGAAGTTTCTTTAACTCAAACAATCTAGTTCCCATCTTGGAAAAAAAAGTCCTAATTGTATGAAAAGATTTTACACATTTTTGTTGAGCCGTTTTTCTTTTTTTTTTTGCGTGTAACGATGATTAGAGGAAATGACAAAGGATATGTTTTGTAAAAAATATATTTAACATTGCAACTTATTTTTCCCATGTTTTAAAAATATACTGTTGCTTGTTATGCCCAAAATGTGACTTTTTGCCCTTTTTGCTCACACTGGGCCTCATGCAAGAACATGTTCGTATTCTTATCCTAAATTTCTCTTACTTTTGTTCGTATGAAGGGTTCGTACGAACATGTCACGTCAGA
>NW_013952595.1:497421-502480 GCF_001266775.1 Austrofundulus limnaeus
GAACGGTTCTTGCATGAGGCCCATTATCCCTGTTTTTTTAGGTCAAAATATAAATGAATTTCAGGACATTCTCACAGAAGTCAGTGGTTTTAGGCAACAATTATCTTTAATGCTTTTTAAATTTTGTTTGTCTGACTTCYCTTCATACAAGTTTGAAGTTGCTCCTATTAAAGTTCACACTTAACTTTGCAGTCAGAGATCCTAAATTAATTTTCTTGAAGATGAAAGCATTATTACCTTAACATTAAAGTTACTGTTTATTAGGGATGAGCTTGATCTCCACCAAAAACATTTTCACATTTAAGGTTTCACATGTAATTTTTTTTTACATTTTACACTCAGCTTGATCTGGTGTTCTGCGTAAAATAAATAAATAAATAATAATAAATCCAGCCACGAGGCATGAATAATTATTAAATATCATGCGCTTTCTCGCTGATTTATTGATGTTTTTTAAGCTCTGAAACATCTCAACAGCAAAAGTCTTAGAAACATGTATTGATGAGCAGCTCAACACTGCTTTGAACTCACAGCAGGGAGTTTGATTTCATGGAGAAACACTGAATCGTCTTCTCAAGAATCAATATAAATGTTRCATTAATGCCCTTATTTTGGTAGAAAAAATCTCTGTTTTGCCACCACGGTCCGCTCCTGCTAGGTTGGCCTCATCGAGAACATTAAAAGAGAATTCACGACTCTCTTCATTTTCATGACCCAGTAAAAGCGGATCTTTCGGGTTACCAGGGAGCTGCACTTTGTAGTTCAGTCGCCCCGCTTCACTCGGCATGTGCAATTTATTTTGCAGCTCTTTTTGAAATTGAAATAAAGCAGTCAGAGATTCACACGCACACACGCACACACACCGCCCACTCACTCCAGAACTGGGCTTTTTAAAGTGGAATTCTGTGTCTTATATTTCCTGTCAACTCATTTGCCATCAAGTTACTTTCAACTCTTTGCGTCACTTCTGTTTTGCATTRAAGATGGACGCTTTTTTCTTTCTTTTTTTTCTTGTTTTAATCACATCCCACTGATGCTTTCTTTCTGCTGTCTCCAGCCTGCACCTCGGAGCCACAAAATGTTCAGGCCGATGCCCAGAACGACACCACCATCGTGGTGACATGGGAGCGTCCCCGGGTGGTCTTCGACACCACCATCGACTGGTACACAGTCACCTACCAGGTTCTCCAAGGCCGACAGCAGAGCAAGCAGGAGTACAGGACTGATGGAGACCAAGATGTGGTAGGGCAACCTAAAAAAAAAAACACGGCAACGACAGACGTGTTACTCTGTGCCCACGTGTCATTTCAGCCATTTTCCACCATTATCTACATGCCTTGCTGGTCCATTTGACACAAAAATAGATAATTGTGAGAAATTGCTGTAATTTCTATCCCTTCAGCAAATAGTGCACATTCATTCTCTGGTTCTGACTCTGTGTTTGTATATTGAATCTATGGTGGTTTGTACAATAAGATGTAAACATTTTTTCTGTACAGCAAACCTGAAACAAATTAAATTGATGAATATCGGTATTTRTACTTTTGTGTTGATCAATAGTTTTTACTTAACTAGAATGCTTTCTTTGTTTCAAATTTCATATTGCTGTCAAATGAAATAGACAAAATGAAAACATACTGAAATTAATATTATTATTTAGTATGTTTTAAACACATTTTTTTCCAGGCAGAATAGCAAAACGTTCCTAAACGGGGGCAGTCTCAAACAAATTTACAAAGTCGTGCTCCTCCGCAGTTAACAGCAGAGTTACCAGATCTTTCTCCTCCACCAATAACTAAAAATAAAACATCCACTCTGACATCACTGTCTGTGATAWTTCTGATTATGTGTGAATTATGCTGCAGTGGGAGGACTCATTAGGGTTTATCCTGYGCAGGTTCTCCTTTGACTACAAATAGTCAAATTACAAAAGCAAGAAAGCACTGTCTCACATCTTGTTGAAATACAGTGAAACCTTGGGGTGTCTAACTTCTATTCACTGACGGCCATGTGAACATGGTRGCCCTCAAAGAGCCAGCTGTAAACAACTTTAATGTTTCATGTTTAACTTTGACTAAACTTAATGTCATGCTCCTCATCTCGTTGCTACAGCTGAGCATCGCTAACAAACAATAACTGAGCCCTATGTGGTATTTCCTGCATAGAAACAGCGTTATAAACACTAAAAAGTACTACGTTTATGACTGACTAAAAGTGAAATAAATACAGAAATACTATTAAAAGTACAAGTAAGAGTTTTACTCACTGAAGAGTTGTGGTGAGCAGCTGTCGTATAGTTGAACTTCCCTCTGGAGGGACGTTCTAGTTTAAATTTACAACTTATAAGAGAGAAATTCCCACTTCCCAGTACAATTGATTCGCAGCAAAAGCGTCTGGCTAAAATGCAGTAAAATGGAGATTTTACATGAAATTTGTCAACTGACAGCTGCTGGCTTCTTTTAAAATCTGTTCAGCTCCATCTWTTGGTGGGAAGCTGTCATTTTTCCAAT
Source organism: Austrofundulus limnaeus (assembly GCF_001266775.1). NCBI lineage: Eukaryota > Metazoa > Chordata > Actinopteri > Cyprinodontiformes > Rivulidae > Austrofundulus > Austrofundulus limnaeus. The sequence goes on from NW_013952595.1 coordinate 499,932, forward strand.
AAAATAATTGRCATGCATTATTGAAACTYTTTTTTGAATTTGAAACTGTAAATGGCTTGAGCGTATATAGCGCTTTATCAAGTCCCTACTAAAGCTACATTGTAGCAAAAGCTGCCCTGGGGCAGACTGACAGAGGGCAACAAACTAAGGCAGGTAAAGTGTCTAGTCCAAGGACACATCAATAAGCTGGATGGATGGATGGAACGGGGGATCGAACCAGCAACCCATCGGTTACAGGACAACTCCCCTAAATACTCTACCACACCTGCCAATGGGAGATGGAAAATGTAGTTTATGCTCAATGCTGGCTTTCTTTCTTTTTTGACAATATTTATTCATTTAATTTAACAAATTCACATACAAAAAAATACATATCAAATAAAAATGAAAGGTAGCAGAAAGAAGAAAAAACTTATAATATCTGCCACTATTTAAAAAAAATGTGTATATATATTAACTATAATAATAACATATACAGTATATGTAAACGGCTCAGTAACATAACCCATTATTTCCTTTATAAACACCATATCCATGTCCACCCAACCTTTTGATCTTTTATCTGCAAGATTTTTTACAGTATTCATGATTTCTTCTTTGTCAGTTCCATCAAGAAAAATACGGTTACTACAACCCATCACTGTATGGTTCACATTTTTAACTACTTTTGGTACTTTAGCTGCAAGACTTGGACCAACATTGACAAAATAAGGATTAAATCCATTTACATTTTCATTCTGATCATAAATTTCATTGTCATCCTTTACAAAATATTGAGAAATACTTGATTTTGTTGTTATTTTTCAAAACCCCATTCATTATTCTCCATGTTGCCTTCATATCACTTTTACTTTTATCTAACAGATCACTGTAACATTCCTTCTTGTGCTTTCTTTAAAGCAGCATACACTTATTTTAAGACATTAAAATAAGTTTGATTTCTTTAGATCTGTATGTTCTGAAAAGTACAGTAAATATTGTTGCCCATCACAGATGTGTTATTTTTAACATAAAATTAATAAAAAGAAAAGTATAGGAATGATTTCATTCATTTTCTGTCAATAAATTTGCTTTTCCTTTTCTGCTTCCTTTGGCTCTATGGTCAGAAGTTCAAWAACTGATTTTAACTGAGCTGTGTGGCTTTGCAGGGCGCCATCATCTCCAATCTGCTGTCTAACAGCAGCTATGTGGTTCAGGTGGTGGCTGTTTGCACCAACGGCCTTAGAGGGCGATGGAGTGACCAGATTATAGTGGACATGCCGTTGGAGGACCCCGGTACTGACTGGCACAYGCTTTGTAAGAACAGCTTTTAATGTTGAGTTCACGAGTCTAAAAGGTTCATTCTTGTCTTGTCTTGGTCCAGAAAGTGATTCCAACCCTGACAGCATCTCAAAGGATTCTGAAAGCCACGTAGAGGTACTTAGAGTCTGTTTCTTAATTTTAATGACCGCAGATTTAATTATGATGCAAATGGGGGTTAATTTGTTGGTCACGTCTTGTCACTGAACATTTGGAGACCAGTGATTTSATGAAGGACTTCTAAATAGGTGAATACTGTGGTAAATTTGTACRTCTGTTCTTCAAATGAGGAGACTTTAACATAAACAATGGATGTTTGTATTCTCTTTGTAGGTCTCTTCTGCAGGATGGAAAAAACYCAAGAACCATAAAAATGTGAACCTGCCAACAGAAGACCACAGCCCAGTGGAGGAAATCCCAGCAGAGCAGACACGAGTTTACCAGAACCATCCTACACAGCACCAGCACCAGCCCACAGACCAAACCCAGACAGACCAGCACACCCCAGCACCTGTCCCCACCCAGTCAACCTCTCAGACTCCCCCCGACTCTCAACCCAACCTGAAGGTGGAAGAGAAGCCGAGCCGAAACAGTCCAGATCAGAACTGGATAGAGGGTGAACATCTGAGCCCAGAACACAGACCTTTTACGGGGTCCGGTTTCGAGAGCAACAGCGCCATCTGGGTGAATCCAGTAACTCATCAGCCGGGSTTCCTATTTCCAGTTGTTCACACAACCACACAGCTGTCAGTCCGCCGGCAAATCACAGAAGAGGCTTCGCTGTCAGCGCCGGTACCAATCTGTTTCCTTTTTATTTGTTAATTCCCAAARAAATGCCTTTAAAAAAATAACATACCCAAATTAAATTAAATGCCTTTATTGAACTATTTGGAGTAAATTCACCAGCTTGAAATTTTCAACTTTATCAGTCTGAATTATTGTAACTATAACTAGAATATAATTGACGTTAAAGTCATAGGATTTTTTTCCTCATGTAATCTTTTGAAATATTTTTTATGTCCTTTCACATAAATGGAAGAAGGTATTAAATGGATTTTTTTAGTTTGAAGCATCAGGTCTAAATTATTACCAGTTTAAATTTGGTAGAATAGCATAAAAACTTAATTTATGAGAGTGTGTCCTTTCATATTTGGACAAGTAGTAGTAGTAGTAGTAGTAGTAGTAGTAGTAGTAGTAGTAGTAGTAGTAGTAGTAGTAGTAGTAGTAGTAGTAGTAGTAGTAGTAGTAGT
>NW_013952595.1:502499-515993 GCF_001266775.1 Austrofundulus limnaeus
AGTTAAAATACAACAAAAAAATCAAAACAACTTCAAACATTTAAAAATGAAATAAAAATAAAAAGACATCAATTCAAAAAGCAGTTAGCATGAATTCACTTGTAATTTTCCATATTTCTTCAGAATACTTGTTTTTATCATTCTCTTCAATATATACAAGGATCTGGCATTTTTAACTTCATCTTCCGTACTGTTCCACAATCTTATTCCCTGGATTAAAGTCGATCGCTCCTTCAGGCTCATACGAACCCAAGGCTTCACAAACATTTCTATTCCCTTAAGATAATAACAGCTCTCTCTTTTAACAAAATTTACTTGAATGTTGAAAGGTAAGACACCTTTATGAGCTCTGTACATTAATAGTAAAATATAATCAACCAAATCATAACATTTTAATAATTTCAAATCATGAAACAGTATATTCGATGGATGACTGTAATTTTTTCTAGTAATAATTCTTGTGTTCAAGTGTTGAACAACAGTCCAAATTTGGACATATTTCCAAATATTATTAATTCTAAATGCTTCAACACAGAGACTTCACTGAGGGCTCAAATGAAAGGTATTAATCACAGAAATCATATTCTACCATCCATAGCTACAACCACATTATTAAAATACAGTAAATTATCAAAAATTTGTAATAGTCACAGCTGGATCTCAAAAAGCCAACAATTAGACCAACTGAAGCCAAAATCTGACAAAATCCAAGTCTTTTTTTGAAGCACTTCTATCCAAACAGCTTGTAAACCACCAGCAGCAGAATATAAAATGTTTTTTACTTACTCATCAGTCAGTCAAATGATTGAGTCAGTGGGTGGGTCATATGGACTATCCTTGACATTATTGGCTGTAGAGAAGCCACAAGCTGTGTCCAAATTCAGAGGCTGCAGCATTCTGGCAGGTCTAGGTGGGCCGGGTCCTTCATCGACCACGAAGACCAGAAGAARGTTGCTGTGAATTTGGACTGTCTAACCTTCAACTTTTATCCCGGCTTATGTCCTGTTGCCTAGCAACTGTGACGATGCTAAACAGAAGCAGAAAATAGATTGAAATGATCAAAATACTTCTATAATAATATTATTATAAATACTCGAAGGACTAAGAGACCTGAGTGTGAGCTTGTTTGGTTTCTGACAATAAAATTAAAACAACTAACTGAACAACCGCTTTAATCTTTTAATTTTTGTACTGCAAGATTTTATTTAAAACTGTCTCTCACTTTGACTGCCATTACAAGAAAAACAAACAAAAAAAATCTCCCGGTCGACTTRCAGTGCATCTTGGGATAGGGTGACCTGAGAAGCATCCACCCAGCCTTCGGTGTGGCGCAGTGACGTGAGCAGTCAACAGATTTGGCCTTCGAAGGACGCAGCTCCTGAATTTAGACACAGCCAAAGATCAACGCAGTTGGTCAAAGGTGTCAATCAAAAGACGACCCACTGAAGCATTTTCACGTCCTTTTATGTAAATTACAATGAGTCAGCCGTGTACAACAGCCTCCAAAGAGGGGAAAAACAGACAGCAACCCGAAGCCGGGTATAGGAATAAAAAGTAATTGAAGCTGTTCTTTCTGAGAGGGTGTTCTTTTCAGTCAGAAGATGAAAGTTTTTATCTTGATCCTTTATCCACAGTCAAAAGATGATCYGCCAGACCAAGCCAGTAAAAATGGCCCCTCTAACCTGTTTACCCCTCCAATGGAGGACATCCAGGTCACAGATGTCTTCTTTGAAGACGCAGTCACCAGCTCTCCAGTAGAACCCATCACCAGCCCTTCAGCAGTGGTGCCAGGTCAGATTTAACACAGCTTTTCATTTCTAYTAGCAGCCAGCTCTAATGTCATGTCCTGTTTTACCATGCAGTGCCCTGTCACATATTCTTTCATCACCTTCAYGCAAATTTTGCCCCACAGGTAACAAAGTTCAGAAMGGCTCGCCGCCGTCCTTCGAGGACAGCGAAGCCTCTGGAAGCAAACCTCAGCAGAAGGCCATCACCTCCGACTCCTCCACTCCCTCCTCAGTCTGGACGAAAGAAGTCCTGACGACTGCCAGCAACACCCTGAGCGACTCGCTCTATAAATCGTTCACCACCTCTTCTCTGCTCCGAGTGTTGATGCACACAACTCAGCCATTGTTCAATAATGGTAGGACAAAACACATTCTGTTAAACCGTTCACATCTTAGCCCATAAATTTTCAGCATTAGGCGGTTTTTACTCAACAGAAGCTCTGTGTTAATGTTCCTCCATGGTGGGTCGACAGCTGGACTTAATTGCAGCAGATGATTGCCTTTCTACTTTAATGGCTCACAACTGAGCGTCTAATCATTGCTGCACTCTGTCATCTGGGGTGGGGGTGCATTTTGCATGGTGACATGGTGTGGTTAATGTCGGTGGTGGTAGTAATGACAGCCATAAGGAATAAGGAGACGCTGATTGTGATTGGTGTGATAATCAGGGACTGCATCGTGCTCTACAGTGGTTCTGAATTCAGTCTGTTCAACTCTTTCTGCATGTCGCTCAGCGAGGTCAGAGTTTTCCTGCCTCATGATGATCTATTTGAATCCCCTCAAGCTTGGTGATTAGCATCTTGGACATTTTCTGGTCGTTTTCCTTTCCTGTGGCTCGGCAGCRCTCTCTGGTGGTGGTTCTTCTWTTTTCTGCCCTGACTAGAAATCAGCTTCTTCTTTCGAGTCGCTTYGTCTCGTTTGTCTTCGTCAGCTTTTCATTTACAAACTGAAAGYCTTGGCTTGCTTCTTGGGTCTAGAGTGGAGAACTTACATTTCCTCTTTCCTTCAACTGAAAAGAAAAAAATGTTTGAAGACGTCTTTTTTGRCTTTCCCGACAGCAGACACCCCTACCCTAAGGACTGAAGACTTCACAGACTCTCTGAACCACTCAAGTGGAATCATCACGAACCCTGAACAATCTGACTCTGAAGTAACACCGTCACTGTCTGTCAGTAAATACACCAACAACCTCTCTGAGGGGAAGGTTTTGTTTTCTACACAAGATCAAGGTCCAACTTTTTTCAACACTTTGGGTTCTCAGGATCTCCTGATTTCAACCAGCCATTATTTCTCACCACCTGATTACGACTTGACTCCCACCCATTCAATAACGACAACCATAAACGCCCCAAGTGCCTCTCCAACCCAAAGTGATAGTTTGATCGAAGACACTCTGGATTTGAAGAGTGAAGAGGATGACCACAGTGCAAATTCAGAAACATTTTTATTTGATTCCAGTGGTCTGGATTGGTCAGACGGTCAAACGGAGGTCAGTGGATCGGGTTCTGGCTATGACCACAACCTTGAGGAACTGGAGCAAGATGCTGAAGTTCAATTTACGTTTTCTATATTTCAAAGCATCATCGGTGATACCAGAGAGGGGAGCAAATCCAATGGTATGACTAYAGATGGGGTAAGTAATGTAAATAGAGAGGGTGACTCGGATGACATTGAGATAAGTGGTGAGGAAGAAGAGGACTTGGATGTTGGGAATCACACCCTCACAAAACTGGATAAAGAAACCAGTGAGAGCTTCGCTATCACAAAATTAAAACAAATAATGGAAAAAGAGAATGAAAGTGAAGTGGAGCCCAAACCTGAAAGGGTAATCTACCATGAGCGTGGCAGTGGAACCGAGGACTTCAGTGGTTCTGGTGAACATACTACATTTGACAAATACAAGCCAAAGGAAGTTAATGTGAAAAGAGAAAATTGGAATTCTGAGTTCAAGTCCAAAAGCAACAACAGGAGCTACAGTCAGGAGGATTTAATGTCTGAAAGAAATGCAACTGCAGATAAAAGGATGCAGACAATAGATTCCTCAAAGTTTCTGAGCAGTGAAGAGAACCTCTACGATGAGGATCAGAACCAGAGTCTGTCTGTGAACAAGTCTACTAATGAGGATCAGAANATGAGGATCAGAACCAGAGTCTGTCTGTGAACAAGTCTACTAATGAGGATCAGAAGGACAGAGAAGACATGAGACCTGTGAACAAAAGAGAGCATGTTACAGTTGGTGGTGTTGCTGGAGATGGTACGCAGGATGAGTTGTTAGATGCTGAAAGAAGTCTTTTCCCTCAGCTCAGAATGACAGACATTACAAAACAGGAGCAAACAGAAGGTAAAGAATACTTTGAATTTTTCTTTTTTTCTAGAAAAATGTGACTGAAGTGTTAATTTTCCATCACATTAAGTTGTTTCTGGTAAAGTAGGAATTTGTTGCCATTGTTAACCTATCAGTTCTGGGGAGCATTTTAACATGAGCTCATTGTTTTTAGTTTAATCATACAACTGGAGAAAAAAACAGCTAAATGTAATGAGATGTTTAAAGCAGCTAAAGTACCGAACATTTTTCCCCTCAGGTGACAGTGGAGACCTGAATGAGTTTGAATGTTAGAATTGGATTAAGTTAAAAAAAAAGAATTGGATTAAGTCAGTATTTGTCTGATTACCGGTAGATTGAGCAGATGGCAGCAGGTACCAGTAAAATCTCAAATCAACTGATTTGTAAAACTTTAGGTTTCGGCAAGTCTGTAAAATGTTTGAATGGAGAATGGAAAACTCTWAAAATTTTCCATAGTTTCCAAATTTTGCTGTTCATTCTGTTTGGTTCGCTTGTCTAGTTTTTTATTTTATGTTTTTGGCTTCTTTTTAGTTAGTTTAGTTTATATCAAACGTGTATACAAAACGAAACAAAAAATGATAAAAAGTGATAACAAAATTAACATTTGAAAAGGAATGGGAAGAAGTAAAAAAAAAAAATTAATCCCACCCTTCTCCAAAGCTTATTAAAAAAATAATAGCCACACCCTATTATTATTTTCCTCTCTTTGAAAAATTGATCCTGGTGCAGGTGTTGGCTACAGGGCAGCCTTGTAAAACTGACATGGACGACCCCCTCTTTTTTTTATTTGTCTTTCTTTGAGACACAAAATCTCATTCTTGAAAGACCTGGTTCATATAGACATACAACAGCATAGTTACAGACAAACACAGTAAAAATAGTGCATGTATGAATAAAAGTATCATAAAACAGGTCAAAGTATTAAAAATAGGTACTGGATTTCACCGCTGTCTTTTTTTAAAATTGATTTTAGGGTCAATTTAAAGCCGCCTAATGGAACTAAGTTTCCAAAATGTTTCAAATTTTGTTTGGTGGCGTTTGGTTCAGCCTCACAATTTTGCGTATCTAACAGTCGCCAACCGGTGAGATCTAGGCTTTCGTCTCGCCATTTGCTCACCAACCTGGTTTTCATCAAAATACATTTTATTGTTAYTAACTTTTATTTAACCAGGCAAATCCCATTGAGATCACAGATCTCTTTTGAAAGAGAGACCTGGACTTGAAGGCAACCTAACGTCACTTTTTTGGGAGGATGCTCGAGTAACCCACACAAACACAAGCAGAACATGCAAACTCTGCACAGAAAGACTCCCAATCCAAACTGGGTATCGAATCCAGGATCATATCCAGTGCATCTTGATTTAGTGGCCTTCCTCTAATTTAAACATTTTCCCATTGTATTGCCTTACTTCTACATGTGGCTCTTTGGTCCCTCTGAATAAAATTTTAAAAACGTGAATGTTTTTGTTTAGAACACAAAGGTACTGAAGAAATTTTGTAACTGATTAATTGAATATTAGATTCAGTTTTGTATTTTATACTTTCTGATCATTTCAGTCTGTAAGGTTAAAACAGACAGAGTTGGTGTGTGTATTATCATGTGTTCTTTCTCTTAGCCTAAACAAAACTGAGTGACGTTCTGACGTCTGATGTAAAAGGTAACACCTCTGGGGTGTAACCAGGAAGGGATGAACATTATAAGCTCAATTCATTATTAAAGTAGAAAGAAGTTGTCAGTGTTTTGCAGAGTGTCTGCTCAGAGCAGAACTCCCGTGTTTGTTTTGATTTGGCCCAAAGTTGTACACTGAGACCTGTGCTACTGAGCGCTGAATGTACCTGATTGGAGTCAGAGGACTGAAAATAAAGTTTTAAAGAAGAAAAATGGTATGTCTGAATAAAACAGGAACCCGCTCCAGCGGGTTCCTATTTTATTCGGACATACCATTTTGAACAACGCATATTTTTCCAACAGTACACTGCAGAAACTGATTTAGTTGATAGTGCCTTTTTTGCAAACTCAATTATTACAACAATATTCAGAGGTTTTGCTACCCATCGTTGATGACTGGTTTAAAAAAAGGCTTATATCTTTTTATTTTTGCTTATTTTTCTCATGAGAATTATTTTTTGACTGGTAAGCTGTGTTTCCCCCTCCTCCTTCAGAACGCAGCAACAGCAGCCACGAGTCTCGGGTCGGGCTGGTTGAAGGTGTTGAGAGGGAGAAGAGGACYGTGGTTCCTCTGGCTGTCGTCTCCACCCTCACCATTCTTTGCCTGCTGGTACTTGTGGGCATCCTCATCTACTGGAGGTATGAACCCACATCCTATCTTTACTGTCCCATTCCTCGCCTCATCGCTTCACGACGATTCTGATCTCTTTCGATCACAGGAACTGTTTCCAGGTAGCTCATTTCTACCCGGATGACACTGCATCACCTAAAGTTCTGTCTGTCCCATCCACGCCACTGCTGCTGGCCACAGGTACCGCTTTAAGGTTTTGATCCTGCAGAAACGCAGCCGTGACACTGTCTCCTTAAATATTTGTCCTTTGGTTCCAGACGGCCACGAGCCGCTCACGGTGAAGCAGTTTGTGAAGCACGTCATGGAGCTCCACAGCACCAACACTTTCTGCAAGGAGTTTGAGGTGTGTGAGACTTTSAGTGATGGGGAATTTAAGAAAGATGAAAAAAAGACATAATGGTATAAAAGACTGTTTTTACTCATGGGTACAAACACCTCATTTGTCAAAGCTCCTTAATGTGCTTCCATTCCTCGTATTAACTCATACAACTCAGTGTTGATGTCTGTGTGCAGCATGGTGTACATCAATTAGCAGGGAAGGTCTTTTGGCACTAATTATGGCTCTTTTACAAGACTCTAAATTCAAAAGAGGCAAAAACATCAAGACCTATTGACAAGAACACSTATTGACAAGAACAGACTAATGAAAGCTGCCTAATGGTGTTTTTCATGCTCAATAATTGGTTTGAATAATGGAGACGTCTGCATGTTTAACTGTTTCCAAGCATGAACCACACACACGGATGATTCCCCTGTTGTTGCTGGTGTATTTGTGTTTTTCTTCTAATTAGGTTTGTCCCAATAAAATCTAACACAAATCAGTGACAGAAAATAAACAACAATAAGCAAACAAACAAACAAAAAAATAAACAGAAAATGTTTTAATTGCAAATGTGACCCGTCACATCAAACAGAGGATTAAGTCAAATTTGACCTAAATGACGTCAGCGCATTTTCAGATTCCTGCTTTTTAAGCTACATTTTGACACAAGTGGTTACAGAGATGACCTGATTGATATGTCTTCCGATTCAGGATAACTGGTCTGAATCGTCTTTTTAGGTTTTTAAAAAAGAAACTTTAAACAATTTTTCGATATGAAGATTTACCAGCTGGAAAAAAAGAAATCGCTTTGCTAGCTCGTGGGAAAAATATAAAAATGTAAGGCTTTTCTGCTCTTGTTTGGAACTTCTGCTCAAAAAATTGCTTAAAAAACATTTAAATTTAATTAAACAACCAATAGATAATGTATTTATTCATCATAATCTGACAAAATGGACTATAGCTGCCTATTTCTCTACACCACTTTCAGACTTAAATCCGTAGTTTGAGGTAATGGGTCACATAATATATCTGAAACCAGATGTTGACATACACTGCATTAAAATACATAACTATTATTTCCTCCCTTTCTCACAAATCAGATTAAAATTTTCCTGTTTTAGGTTCGTTAGGATTGCCTAAATTATTTTGCTAACGTCCATAATGAGAGAACGTGTTTACTTTCTTCAATGTTTTAGTGTTTTCTAGCATTATTTTACAAAATTGTTTAAAAGTGTATTTTAGTGTATTTAAACTTGATAAATATTCTCATTATTTAATATCATTAATTTAATGTTGGACAACAGTGAAGAAAAATGGTTTTGTTGGTTTTATATAGTCTGATTTCACCTTTTTATAGTGGTACAAATTATAGATCTTTTAATCAATGAGATCCTTCTGTTTTTGTGGACGCAATGCCAATAAAGTTTTGTCAAACAAAAAAAAGATCAATAGCCTAACTATATTAATATTTTGCCTGCAAATCAAATGTTTTACTTCTAAAAGAGTAGCATTTTGTGGTTTATTTTCTCTGACACTAKTGGCAGAAATCGAACGTTCCTTCCATTTTGTCATTTGATTTTTGCCTTTTCAAAGTTGCAACTGCAAATCTTCATTTTATTTTCAGTTATGTTTTTATCAAACTTAATCTAAGTGATTTCACATTCAAAATGGTGCCTTAGTTTTTCACCAACTGGGTAGAGTGTTGCATCATGGCTCACTTTGCTGCGAGCGTTTACATCACAGCTCAGATGGGACAGTCAGCCTGTTTCCCACTCTGTGTGTAACTGGAACCCAAATTCCTGAACCTGCACTGACTCCCTGTCTGTCATCTTGTCCCTCTGTCCCACTCTCCTCTCACCATCTACCACTACCATCGTCGTGCTTTCTGCATCCTCACCACCCTCCATTAGATTGTSAAAGAGTCCTATGAGGTAAGACACCATCCGTCTGCTGCAGAGGGGCTGCTTTGTTCTCTTGAAGWAAATAAACTATAACCCCAAAGCCGCAGTTTACCATGACGTCAGCACTTGTTTGATTTGTTCTTCCATGATATTAGTTGACGGTTGGTCTAAAGACTATATTGGAATTAGGGGTTAAACTTGTGAAATTATTAACATTCTATCGAACATATTGATATTGATCACATCYATCGCCAGATATRTTATTGTTTTATTGCCCAGCACTAGTAGACAAGTTGTATCAAAACCTACCTGTCTTTATTGAAACAGCCTCACTGTGTGTTTGTTTCAAAGCATGTGAGGCTTAAAGGGATATTTTAAACATTCTGAAATCAAGTTCTCAATGCAGGGGTTGTGGCTCATGTAGACATCATGTAGACATTAGTGGGCTGTAGGTAGGCTGCATTAATGACTGTGAAATGAGACAGTCTTGTCTTTGGATATYGTATGTTCACGTGACTACGTGCTGCCCTATTATTATGGTAATTTCACGGGAGGTATAAATTAAATTTAGTATTATTAAAAAACACCACATGTAGGGGAGTCCAGATACAGTTTTTTCACTTCCAATATGATAACGATATTGCAGCCTTGAGTATTGGTTGATACTGATATCGACCTGACACGATATTAGAAYGAATAAAAACAAAATGTATTCCTTTTTTTGTATTGTGGAGTCTAAAAATGTCTTGATCGAGTCAAACAGTAAACAATAGTCAGCAATAGCAGGTATGAGAAAGGCTGGTCCCATTTATTATTAACCAGTGGTTACATAATTTAACTTAAACATAGGAATATTATGCAATTAAATACAATGAATAAATAATAAAATATAAAACCCTGAAAAATGCCTCAATAAATCCAATAAAACAAAATATACTTTTAAAGTATTGTGGAGTCTAAAAATGTCTTGATCGAGTCAAACAGTAAACAATAGTCAGCAATAGCAGGTATGAGAAAGGCTGGTCCCATTTATTATTAANATTAAATACAATGAATAAATAATAAAATATAAAACCCTGAAAAATGCCTCAATAAATCCAATAAAACAAAATATACTTTTAAAGTATAAATAACTATTCAAGGTCACTTAAGTTATTTATGCTGGATCCAAGCACTTCTTGATAGAAATCCTGAGCAGACTGCTTGTATCAGAGATTTTAGATGCAGGYGATATAATCTGATATTGATTTTTTGTCTAATAAAATTGAAACAATATTCGATATTGATATTGAATTGGGACACACACAACTACACGTAAAGAAATAAAAAACATTAAGAATTTGAGTTTTGCTCCAGCATCAGTATTTGTAATTGCATTTTATTTAACATCTCATTGCAGCATTGTTTTCATCAGTTAAGTTGCTAAAGATACATTTAAAAAACAAATTCTTCGGTCTGTGATAAAATTTCCAAACTCTGCCATTAAAAAAAACAAAATAAAACATAAAGCCTCYGCCTTCTTCGGTATTCTTCTTATTTCTCTGACAGCGCAATAAATCCTGGGATATTGTGGACTATGTAGGATACTCAGATGCAGCCCACAGTTTAGGGGTTTGTAAGTCGCATTTGTCCGCTGCTTACATCACTGCACCTATGAAATGGGACAGCCTACAGCATGGCAAAGTGACATAAGTGACCGACAAATGTGCCCTAATTGGGCTGCAACCTCTGAAATGAGACCCAGCTAATAATTATCTGTAGACAGCTTTGTGAATAGGGATGGGTACCTTTGGCATTTAAATCGATTCAGTACCAATATCCGGTACCTGGGAATCGGTACCGGTACTTAACRGTACCAATTTTCAATACTTTGTGTGTGTTGATTTTTTTTAAATAATAAACTTTTTTAACATATTTCTCAATATATAAAATTAACAAATATCAAGACATCATCCAACTCTTTGTATTGTAACATTTGTGTAACTTATTTCTTTAAATTTCAAACTCTTGAAAACAACTACGTAGTGTTTTGTCTTATTGCACAAATTAAAATCCAGCTCCACGTGTTTCTATTGATGTCATTTCCATGCTAGAAAAATGTGTGATGGGGGTCCATGGAAGGCAAATAAGTTTAAATCAAATAAGCAAAAGAGGATTGAGTTAAAAATAATTTAAAGGTATTCAAGCTACGTTTTGAGCATCCAAAACGCGCCCAATGCTTCAAGTTGGCTGCTTGTGCTCCTTCAGGTCAGACGCGTTTGGACTGTCRGGAAGTGCCTCTGTTCTGTTTAATGGCGGATGAAATAAATATAGTGGCTGTATTTTATTTACTTTGAGCAAGCGAACACCGTGTTCATAAGATAATTAATCCACCAGATAATTCAGGGGCGGTCTGTTTGACGAGTTTAGGAGAGCTGCTAGCTGCAAGGCTCACACTTTCAAGCTACGTTCAGACCGAGCTCTGTTTACTGAACCAGYGGCTGCTGATGTCATTACGCTCTTGCGCGATGCTGCATTCAGGACAAGCATGGAAAACTCACCACTCTTACGCCAATACGGTCGCAATGATGCATTTAGACACCAAAACATGGTACCGTTTGATGTTACATGAATAGGTTCTCGGTAGAACCGACAGAATTCRGTCTGTAYTTTAAAAAGTGTTGAATTTGGTACCCATCCCTATTTGTGAACATCCTCAAATAAGAGAAATATATTTAAAGACTGTGGCAGGACTGATGCTAATGGCTAACCTGAATGAGGCCAAGACCAAAGTGGGTCACTGCAGTCTTGAAACAACTCCAATCCTTGCAGCTGGGGTCACCACAGCAAGCTAGCTAGCACCACAATTTGGAGATTGTCTTTACACTGAATGCCCTTTTTGTCACAAACACCAAGATACCACAGCTCCATCAGTGTGTATAACAATACTATATAATTTTTCTTCACAATTCTTTCGTGCAAATGTTACAATTTAAAATTTAATACCTGTTAAGTTTGCATTGGGCAGTTATTTCAGTAGGGCTGCAGCTACTAGAGTTTTCAAAATGGATCCAGGCTTTAGTCTCTTTATCTATCTGTACTTTTATATAATCAAAGTTGTTTTATGATACAAAATAGTCTGTTGTTTTTTGATGAAAGGACATTTTTCAGACTTAATTTTTTTTAAAGATAGCAGSGATCCCACAAAAACCCACTTTAAGTTGTCCAAAATATCACTTTACTGTGTTGCRGTGTTCACCCAGTTCCTGTTTGTCCTGGTGTGTTTCAGGAGGTTCAGACGTGTACAGTCGACATGGGCATCACGGCCGACAGCTCAAATCACCCTGACAACAAAAGCAAGAACCGCTACATTAACATACTGGCCTGTATGTGTCTGCTCGGTCTCACACTTCATTATTTTAGTGTTGACTCACWGAAACATGGCTGATTACCTTTTGCCTTTACCAGATGACCACAGCAGGGTGAAGCTGTCCAACAGTTTGGACCGAGAAGGGAAATGTGGGGACTACATCAACGCTAACTTTGTGGATGTGAGTTTTCCTCCTCTACATGTTCTGTTTGTGTTGTTACACTGTGTTTGATTTGATGATCTCTTCAGGGTTATGAGCGAACGAGGGCATACATCGCAGCTCAGGGGCCTCTCAAATCGAGCAGGGAGGACTTCTGGAAAATGATCTGGCAGCAGAACGTTGGAGTCATTGTCATGATCACCAATCTGAAGGAGAAAGGACGTGTAAGAGCTGATAAAGCCTTTGCACAATGTTAGACTTGTTTATCTTCAGATTCTGTGTGTTATTTTACTGGACATTCTCTCCACAGACAAAATGTGACCAGTACTGGCCTGAGGAGAACCCAGAGGAATACGGTCCCTACCAGGTCACCCTAAAAAGCACAAAGACCCTTGCTTATTACACACTTCGAACTTTCACAGTCAGGGATACAACAAATAAGGTATGTTATCTGCATATGATTTTTATCTCTCGGAGTAAAAAGTGATTATTACATTTGGGGTTGAGATGAGCCTTTATTTGTCCTTCAGGTGCCTCAAAGGAAAACTGAGCACACTGTCCTTCAATTCCACTACACCCAGTGGCCAGATATGGGCGTCCCAGAATACACTTTGCCTGTGCTGTCCTTCATCAGAGCATCTTCTCAAGCCAGAACGCAGGAAATGGGACCAGTTTTGGTCCACTGCAGGTAGAACATGGACAGGAGGAGGAATTATCGAATTATATAAATTAAAATAAATTATTTTCTGGATAAGAACTAGCTTCTTCATCCAAAACATCCCATTGCATCTCAGTAATCCAGGTAAAAAAAAAATCAAAAAGAAAAMTAAGTAAGTCCTCTGGATGAGTTCTTCTTTAATGAAACATTTCATCTCTCCTCCAAGAGACTTCTTCAGTCTGAGGAGTTTTGGGTGAACTCAGCCTCATTAGCACTGCCTCCACATGATGGACAAACAGTTTAGTCAGATGCAAAAGAGGACCTTCAGCCAAACAATAGGTTGTTGACTGTTTTTTGAGAAAGGCATAAAGGAAGCCATTTTTGTGAAGAAAAACCTTCCACATTAAACAGGGGTGGAGGCCTTCCAGTCCAATTGTCCCCCTCCTACAATGCTCTTATTGCAAGTATGACTCAGACCCCTGTGAGCAAAAGGTGTGAATTATGGCCCCAACAATAGTCAGGTGATGGGGCACATGACCCTCTATGAACAATAGAGCCAATCAAGGCACTAACAACATATTGTTTGGCTGATGGTCTTCTTTTGCATGTGACTAACTTGTTTGTTCACCATATGGAGGCAGTGCTTATAAGGCTGAGTTCACCTGAAACTCCT